>NC_092860.1:58371183-58430126 GCF_032062135.1 Pyxicephalus adspersus
GCCACCTCCACACTATGTCCTTGTGCCACTCTGTGGCCTCCTGATCCTGCTGCCACCTCCACACTATGTCCTTGTGCCATTTTGTGGCCAGTTATCCCTGTGGTAAATTTTCTGACACCTCCTGCTCCTAACCCAAAAATAGGAAGTAATAAGATGCCCCACTTTAACGATCTGTATTCAGACTGAATTGATCAAGATCAATCAACCTTGTCCTTGTCACCTTGCCACTCTGTGGTATCCTCCTGATGCTGCTGCCATCTCCACACTATGTCACCTTGCCACTCTGTGGTATCCTCCTGATGCTGCTGCTGCTGCCATCTCCACACTATGTCACCTTGCCACTCTGTGGTATCCTCCTGATGCTGCCGCCACCTCCAGACTCTGTCATTGTGCCACTCTGTGGTCTCTGCCTGATGCCGCTGCTGCCGCCAACTCCACATTCTGTCATTCTGCCACTCTGTGGCCTACTCATGCAGCGGCCACCTCTAGACTCTGTCATTGTGCCACTCTGTGGCCTCCTGAATCTGCCGTCACCTCCACACTATGTCATTGTGCCACTCTGTGGCCTCCTGATGCAGCCGCCACCTCCAGACTCTGTGATTGTGCCACTCTGTGGCCTACTCATGCTGTCGCCACCTCTAGATTCTGTCATTGTGCCTCTCTGTGGCCTCCTGATGCTACTGCCACCTCCACACTGTCATTGTGCCATTCTGTGGCCTCCTGATGCGGCCGCCACCTCCAGACTCTGTCATTGGGCTACTCTGTGGTTTCCTCATGCTGCTTCCACCTAACCATTATGTCATTGTGCCACTCTGTGGACTTCCCAAGCTGTTCTCCCACCCTCCCCACTCCATGACTGGGCCACTATTTTGCCTTTTTTTGCCTGGATGACATCACTATTTATTTGACCGTTCTTCTCATCTGTCTGAAGGAAAAAAGAGACGCACAACGAATCCTGTCTATGTAGCAGCTGTAAGTCCTGCATGGTGCGACCAGAATTGGCTTATGATTTGGTAGCCAAAAGCAGGAGTGGATACAAAACACAGAAGACATGCAAATATTCCATTCATGTGTCATCTCTGTATTGAATCCACTCTTGTTTTTTTTGGCATTAGCAATACTGATGGATTATTGAGCAAATGCTGACTGGGTGAAGGCAGATGCTCCACAGACAGGATCCGTTTTTTGTGGGTTATTGTTCTGATGGATCAGAGGAAGGGCAAAATAATCAGTGAAGTCAACACAAACTTAGTGCTGACGCCCTCTCCACTCTGTTGGGGGGCTTTACTTGTATAAGTGATTAATAGAACAGGTTCTATAGCCATCTTTGTGGAATCAGCTGACATGAGTGTAAAAGGAGTGCGCTTCTTCTTGAAGCTAACATGGACCTGTAAGGCTGAGTTCATACTTAAGTCAGTATTTGGTCAGTTTTGGTCCTGTGACTGCCCAAATAAGTGAAGTGTGCAGTGATTCTAATAGCGACACCTGTCATCTGCATGTCATGCTGACTCACAGTATTATTTCACTACCACAGCAGACTCCCTATGCGTGTTACTGTAAGGCACAGTGTTCTACACCACTATCAAGGCTCTCTGCAGGCCGGAAATAGATGTTTTTTAACACGATTCGCGCAAATAAATTTGGATCGAAGCGAATCTTTTCAGAAAATCGGTGAACCGGCCGAATCAAATTTTTGAGAAATTCACTCATCTCTAGTAAATAGCAACAGGTATCAAAGACTGAAATATTGGTATTCTTTTATAGTAGGACAGAAATTTTTCTGGAGCAAACGAGCTGTTTTAGTAAAAAGCAAGAGGTATCTAAGACTAAAATATCTGTATTTTTTTCTGTATCAAACTGGTAAATTACAAAAGGTATCAAAAACTGAAATATCTGTATTTTTTTTATCGTAGGAAATACATTTTTCTGCACTATACTGGCTTCCCTGGTAAATAGCAAGAGGTATCAAACACTGAAATATCTGTATTTTTTTTTATAGTAGGCCAGAAATTTTTTTTTTACCAAACGAGCTTCTTTGGTTAATAGCAAGAGGTATCAAAGACCGAAATATCTATTTTTTTTATCGTAGGACAGAAATTTTTCTGTAACAAGCGTGCTTCTTTGGTAAATAGCAATAGGTATTAAACACTGAAATATCCAAATTTTTTTTATAGTAGGACAGACATTTTTCTGTACCACACAGGCTTCTTTGGTAAATAGCAAGAGGTATCAAACACTGAAATATCTGTATTTTATTGATAGTAGGACAGAAATTTTTCTGTACCAAACGATCTTTGGTAAAAAGCAAGAGGTATCAAACAGAGTAATATCTGTATTTTTTTTTATAGTAGGACAGAAATGTTTCTGTACCAAATGGGTTTCTTTGGTAAATAGCAAGAGGTATCAAACACTGAAACATCTGTACTTTTTTATCATAGGACAGAAATTTTTGTGTACCAAACTGTCTTCTTTGGTAAGTAGCAAGAGGTATCAAAGACTGAAATATCTGTATTTTTTATAGTAGGACAGAAATTTTTCTGTAACAAACGGGTTTCTTTGGAAAATAGCAAGAGGTATCAAACACTTAAATATCTGTATTTTTTTATAGTAGGACAGAAATTTTTCTGTACTAACTGGCTTCCGTGGTAAACAGCAAGAGGTATCAAGGACTGAAATATCTGTATTTTTTTATAGTAGACCAAAAATGTTTTTGTACCAAACAGGCTTTTTTGGTAAATAGCAAGCAGTATCAAATACTGAAATATCTGTATTTTTTAAAAATAGGACAGAAATTTTTTTGTACCAAACTGTCTTTTTTGGTATATAGCAAGAGGTATCAAAGACTGAAATATATGTATTTTTTTTATAGTAGGACAGAAATTTTTCTGTTCTGAATGGGTTTCTATTTTGGTAAATTGCAAGAAGGTATCAAACACTGAAATATCCGTATTTTGTTTATAGTAGCACAGAAATTTTTCTATACCAAATGTGCTTCTTTGGTAAATAGCAAGAGGTATCAAACACTGAAATATCTGTATTTTTTTGATAGTAGGACAGAAATTTTTCTGTACCAAACGATCTTCTCTGGTAAATAGGTATCAAACACTGAATTATCTGTATTTTTTATAGTAGGACAGAAATTTTTTTGTACCAAACGTGGTTCTTTAGTAAATAGCAAGAGGTATCAAATACTGAAATATCTGTGTTTTTTTTTTTATAGTAGGCTAGTAATTTTTTTATACCAAACGGGCTTCTTTGGTAAAAAGCAAGCGTTATCAAACACTGAAATATCTGTAGTTTTTTTGATAGTAGGACAGAAATGTTTCTGTACCAAACTATCTTCTTTGGTAAATAGCAGGAGGTATCAAACACTGAAATATCTGTGTTTTTTTTTTATAGTAGGCCAGAAATTTTTCTGTACCAAACGGTCTTGTTTTTTGGTAAATAGCAAGAGGTATCAAATACTGAAATATCTGTGATTTTTCGATAGTAGGACAGAAATTTTTCTGTACCAAACGATCTTTGGTAAATAGCAAGAGGTATCAGCGACTAAAATATCTGCATTTTTTTATACTAGGACTGAAATTTTTTTGTACCAAACGAAAAAAAAACTGAAATATCTGCATTTATACAGATATACAGAAGCCTCCTAAACTGTCCCTGTCACAATGCAATCCCTGCTTCTATCCTTCACACAGAACACAAGATGGAGTGACTAACCCCTCCCTCCTTCCCTGTATATATGCCTGTGCTCAGATCTCTTCTGATTGGCTGCTGGGCCTTGCTGTGCATCCTGGGTGCAAATGATTTGCTCCCAGCTGCGATTACCGCCTGAAATAGTCGCCGTTACTGTCCCCTGCTTTTTCCCCTGTTCGCTCAATGAGAACACAACCTCATGGCGAGTCACAAGGCCGTTCTTGCTTTCATATTCGGTAAGCGAGAAAAGCCTTATTCGCCGCAAGATTGAACCTAAAAATCTTGCTCGCTCATCCCTAATCTCCCGCAGCTTGACACTAGAGAGCTTGCATTAAAAGTCAATCTTTCCCTAACAAGTCATTCTTTCAAATGGCACACATCTTCCACGTAGCCCTAAATATAAATGTATGATGTGTTTAAATGTTTCAAACATATAGCTTAGAAAGAAGCATATTTTTAAATGACATAATATTTTCAGGTTCATAAACAGTTAACTGATTTCAGCAGATTACATAGGCGCATACCTAAACACTTGGGATGCGTGACCCAAGGATCCACATGGTGATAAACCCCTGAGTACTCTGGCAGGGGAGACCACACTGTTGCCAACAGACTAGATCATCCACCCAAGTTCTTGTTTGCTTCTAAAGGTATAGAAATAGAATATATATATTTATACAGTGGTACCTTGGTATAAGTCCTTAATCCATTCCAGATCCTTGGACTTATACCAATCAGATACCAAACAACGTTTTCCTATAAGAAATAAAACAAAACTGATTAATCCGTTCCCATGAAGAAAAAATCCTATTGTTATTGGCATAATATACATTGTGATGGGGTTGTATAGAATATTTAAACACTGTATATAATATTTAAATACTAAAATATATCAAAAGCAAAAGCAATTAGATGAAATAAATGAAAATGTAACCTCACTTTACCTTGCTGAGAAGAGTCAAGTGCCTACTAGCATGAGAAGGGAGGAGGAGGAGATGTTAAGTAATTTACAGAGAGTTATAGCGCAGGTTGTTCACTGAATGGTGGCAACTGGCGTACTGATGCTCGTGAGCAATCGTGGCTTTGTCTCGAGAGAGGTAAATAAGGGTAGCGTGTGGTTTTATGACTCATTTTGACCAATACAAGTTCTAGCAAAAAGGTTGTATACTAAGCAAGATTTTTCGTGTCCAAACAGGACTTATACTAAGTTGGACTTATTCCAAAGTGGACTTATACCACGGTACCACTGTATGTATATATATATATATATATATATATATATATATATATATATATACACACACACACATATATATATATAGATATAAATACATGTATATATATCTAAATACATATAAATATAGTAGGAAAAAAAAATATATATATATATATATTTATAAATATACATGTTTTTTCATATTTTGAGATATATATATATATATATATATATATATATATATATATATATATGTCTATATCAATTGAAGCAAACAGGAACTTGGGTGGATGGTCAAGTCCGCTGGCAAAAGTGAAGTCTTGCCTGCCAGAGTACTCAGGGATTTATCACCAAGTGGATCCTTGAGTCAGGCATGTCTTTTCATGGTTAAGCTTTGTCTACACAGACTGTTTTAAAAAAGCATGTAAACATTTCTGTCACATTTATATGCTTTTTTTGCACTTTTACAAGCCATTGTAAGCTTTTCAAGAAAGCTTCCATTGAAAACAATGGGGGTTTTTAAAGTGTTTTTAGCAGGCCTTTGGAATTTGGAAGCCCCCTTTAATAAGGAGACTCCTGGATCCCTGCCACCCCACCCTGGGGAATGAGTACAAGGGGTACATAAATTCCTTTACTCATTCCTGAAAGGCTAAAAAATATGTGTTAAAAAAGAGGAGGTTGTAATGTTAAAGTCATTTAATAAATGTGTGTGTTTAGTGTAACTTTTAAACTTTTATTTTTTTTACAGGTTATCCCTCATTGAAAGGATGATTCCCATGGCTGCATTCATGTTATGAGCACAGCTGTGGGACTCCTGACAGTGTGGGATCCTCAAGCACTATGGGTTAAATGTGGACAAGTCTCCCGATTCACCTTTAGTGCTCCATGATTGGCTGAGCAGAGGGAAACCCTGATGAGGGCTCAAGCATCATCAGGGATCCCCTTTCAACCACTGGGGAAATAAACATATCCCAGGTATAAAACCTATTAAGACATAGTTGGTCCATAGGAAAGCAAAAAAAAAATTCCTTGCCGATTCCATGAGGCAAGCAGATGTTCCCTGGATCAACAGTCTCTGTTATCTTTACTTTAAATCCTTAATACCTAGTTATATTCTGTGCTTCTAGAAAAGCATCCAGCTTTTTCTTAAAGTAATCTATAGTAGTTGCTGAAACTACTTCCTGAGGAACCTTCCTGTTGATCTCAAAGTGATTAATTGGGAAGAGAGTTCTCTTTATGGACCATTTATATATTTATACAGGGTGATCATATCCCCCCTTAAACATTCCTTCTCAAGCGAGAATAGATTCAGTTCAGCTAATCTCACCTCATAGCTTAGCTCCTCATGTTATAAAACTTTATAAAAACAAAGTTTTAAAATGTTTCGTGGTGACTAAACATATATACATTTAACAAGTACACTCTTGGATATAGATGATCAGAACAAAAATTGTATGATACAATGTATTATCTCCTGTCCCGATGCGTTTCGCCCTTATGGGCTTCCTCAGGGGGCATGGAAAGTAGTTACAGATCAGATAAAATATAACTTGAATCTCTGCCAATAGTTGGTAGTGTAGGAAAGGAATTTTCAGCAACATGAACCTTCTTAGAACCAAATGCAATTTAGTGTGCTCAAGAAAACACCATCAAAAACCTGCACAAAGTCTCCTGTTGCTATAAGGTCCCCCAGCGAAAGAATAAGTAACGCCAGCAAAGGTGTTTTGGATGTAGTTCAGGGGTGATGGTAATCATGTAACCCAGAGAATAGATGTCCAATGTTATACCACTAACTTCTCAAGAAAGTACCATCAGAAAGTTGCATAAAATCTCCTATTGGTATAAGGTCCCCAAGTAAAGGAGTAAGTGACGCCAAAAAAAAAGAGGTTTGCTCCGTCTTGGCTCTCCTCGATAATCTCAAAAGTTATACCATTACCATCACTCCTAATTTACAACTAAACATGCCTCTTTTTTGGCCTCACTCCTTCGCTTGCATTACTTATTCTTTCACTGGGGGACCTTATATCAACAGGAGACTTTGTGCAGGTTTTTGATGGTACACTAAATTGCATTTGGTTTTAGAAAAGGTTCATGTTGCTAAAAATTCTTTGCCTACTTTACCAACTATTGGCAGAGATTCAAGTTATATTTAGTCTGTAACTACTCTCCATAACCCCTGAGGAAGCCCGTAAGAGTGAAACGCGTTGGGACAGGAGATATTACATTGTATCATACAATTGTTAAAAGTATAGTCACAACTGAACATTTTAATACTTTGTTTTCATATGGTTTTATAACATCATAATAAAATTTTGCATTTTATTAAGAAATGTATTTGAGTGCCACTTTAAAAGCCTTCTATTCTGCCCCCCTCCCTCTTTTTTTTTGTTTTGTTTTTGTTTTTATGTAGTCTCCTTTACCATCTCCCAGGATCTTTTATCCTTGGGTGATCCAACAGACCTACAATTTAACAAATAAATTGCGATTTTTTTAGGCATTTTGTTTCCATGAATTGTCTTATTAACACTCAGATGGTGTAATGCACAAAGTTGTGCGCCAATGCGGACCGGTATGTGCGCATGAACTGTGTTCTATCAGTTGAAATTCCCTGCCACTTTTGCAGAGAAGGATCATCATTCGGGTGGGTTTTTCTTTTTATGTGTATATTGTTTGATTTGCTTCATGTGCACTCATGTATGTACATACATGCATATATGTATTTATGCATTTATATTTGTGTACATATACATATAAAAAGAAATTATAGGAAAAAATAGGCAAAGAGGATTTTTTGGCATATTGCTTAACATGCTTCAAATTGAAAAGATTGCCTATTTCCTCCTATGATTTCTGATGTCATGGGGTTGGCTCAAAGCAATATTCATGGATGATATTGCTTCTGGTTAAAGGTGGAATCCACCTTTATGTGCTTCCACTAGCAAGCTGAGGTGAGTAAGTAAATATATAGTGGGCCAAGGACTAAAATGATATTTAATTCTCCATAAACACCCTGAAAGGCTGTAAAAGCAAGAAAATATGTTTGGCACAAAGTGTATTTGTCCCTGGAAGTTTTATATACTAGTATGACTTGAACTATGCGAACACCTAAATAATGCATACAATCCAGTAATTAAGGAGCAAAATTAAGTTGATCAACAACAGAACATCTGTTCATTTTTAAGAGTGCTTCACCCTGCTTGTAAGCTTGTTAACCCCCTAGCGGTAACCCTGAGTGTTACTCGGGGTGGATCTTACATGCAAAAAGCGGTAATCCCGAGTCACACTCGGGGTCGCTTTTAACTAAAAAAAAAAAACCCACTTACCTTGTTCAGTCCTAGTCCCCCGGCATCCTGCTGGTCCCCACATGTCCTGGGGACACGTCCTGATCCTCAGATCTCCAGCTGCGAAGTGCAGAGAAAAGATCTACAGGGTTTCCTGGTGATGTTGATGTGGGCGGAAGGATCGGTGGAAAATTCAAATAATTTTGTGTTGGATTCAATACAAAATAGCTGTATTGAGTCCAATACAGAGAAATATTCATATTGCCTGCCAAGGCAAGTGACTGCCAACCAACAGGAACCAAAACATCATGCCAGAGCGAAATCCAAGGGAGTAGTCAAACAAGTCAAATGTCAGGGCAGGCAGCAAACAAGAGTAGTCAGGAAACAAGCCAAAGGTCGGGACAGGCAACAAACAAGAGTCATTAGGAAGAATTCTGGTGTCTGCGCCATGCCTGCTCTTCAGGGTAAAGTCTAGCATGGTCCACTTGCATAGGTTCCACTGTAGGAAGAGGGGGGTTTTGGAAAACTGGAGCCAATTTAATGGGTCGCCGGAATTTCTGGGTTTCCCGAGCCCAATCCTGGAAACGAGTGTCAATCTGGACACAGAAAGACACCAGGTCGTCAAGGGTAGGAGGAATATTACAGCCAGCAAGCTCGTATTTAATATGGCTTGCAAGCCCCTGCCAGAAAACTGCCACCAGGGCGGCATTGTTCCAATCTAATTCGGAGGCCAAGGTTCGGAATTTTCCTGCATTTTGGCCTACCAAGAGGGAAGCTTGATGTAGGCCCAAGAGTTCAGAAGCTGCTGAAGAGGCCCGGCCAGGTTCATCAAAGACCTTGCGGAAGGTCTGTAAAAAGGCACTAAAGTTTCGCAGTATGGGATCACCCTTTTCCCAGAGGGGCGAAGCCCAAGCAATGGCCTACCCTGACAATAAGGAAAAAAAGAACACCACCTTGGTTCGTTTAGTTGGAAAATTCCAGGGCTGCAATTCAAACTGGATTTGGCATTGGTTGGGCTTGGGATCTCTGAAGTAGCGGGGGGAGCAGGAAGCCGAAGCATAGAGTCGGGCGGCATGATGGCTGGAACTGTAGCGGGTACTGGAGTCTCAGATACAGGGGCTGGAGTTGCAGTCCCAGAGGTAGGAGGCTGGGAAATGGCAAACTGGAGCTCGTTTAGGTGTTCACCACACCTGCGGAGAAAGTCCACAACTTTAATTTGAAGCGACTCCTGGTTCTGGATCCGCTCACGTAGGTCCTGCATGGAATCAGGTAACGGAATGTCAGTGGAGTCCATGGCCTGGACAAACTGTCACAACTCCACAGGGCAAAGTGGTGGACCCACTGTGTCACCGACCCAGTGGGTGGAGACGTGCATGGGGTGCAGGGTCTAAGCAGTAGCTTGGTCTTCACCAGAGCCTCTTGAGGTGAGGTTGTTGTGTGGCAAGCTACTGCTAGGTTGCGGCCCCCATGCCTGCCAAGGCAGGCAACTGCTAACTAACAGGAACCAAAACGTAGTGCCAGAGCGAAATCCAAGAGGGAAGTCATATGAGCCAAAGGTCAGGGCAGGCAGCAAACAAGAGTAGTCAGGAAACGAGCCAAAGTTCAGGACAGGCAGCAAACAGGAGTCATCAGGAAACAAACTGGGGTCGGTACACGGATAGCACAGGAACAGTAGGCAGAAACTGGAGCAGTAGAAACCCGGCAGTAGAACCACAAGGGACTCCTTTTTCCAGGCAAACTCCTGTTGCCAGGTCACTTTCCTAAAAAGTGGATGTCATGCGATAAGTGTAGGTAATGTGAGCTGCAGACACCAAACCCACCAGCAGAGGGAGTGCTGGTGATGAGATAGTCTCGGGTGTTGTTCACATACCTGTCACCAGATGGAGTGTTTCTGCGGAACACCTTAGTCCTCTGAGGCAAGGGAGCAGCTGATAGAGAATCACATGACCTGAACCAGGAAGTGTGCAGAGAGTTGGATCCAGAAGCAGAGGTGGTGCTGGCAGCAGGGGACTGCAAGGTGGGCGAGCCAGAAGGAGGCACAGATGCCCTTGACGTGCGGGGATATGTGACATCACTAAATGTTCCTTGATACAAGTATTATAACTAAAATCTTTTTTAACAATATTTTTTTCAAATATTTGATTTCTCTAAAGCCAAACTATATTGAAATTTGAATCAGATCCAAAATGCTTTTGAACATTTTTTTTTACATTCATACTATTGTGTGATGGGATGACATATTATAAAGTGCTAATTAGTATATATACAGCTTGATATGAATTAGTTTGCAGTGTTGCAACCAGTCCAAAAAATACATATTAAAAAAACAATTGCAGCCAATCTAACTATAAGTGATGGAATTTTCTGAATTTGTATAATGTAGCATAAAACTGTAGCACTTAGCAAAAACAAAAAGATCAAGCACTAAAGATTTAAACTGACCTGTAATGAACCATTGACAGAACTTAACAGATCCACCTCAATCGCGCAGCTAAAAATGATCGCCCTAATTGGCGAATTCTCAACCCCACTGTCCATTTATGAATGCTGTAAGCGTTAATGCGCCAGCGTATATTCACACAGCGAGCTAACCTGCATTTGCGTGATAAAATCAGCCCCATTGGGTCTAAAATCCTATCTTTTAAACACAATCATTGTTCATGCTGATATTCAAAAAAGATGAGCTAAATAAACCAAAATCCAGAGAGTGATTCCACTCTCAACAAAAAGCATGAATTATACACTAATCCATTCTGAATCCCCGTTAAATGAAACTAAACATTCTGAATCCTCGTTCAATGTTGATTATGGTGGTGAACTAGTTGACAACAATGATGAAGAGTGTGAAATTAAAGAGGACTTAGTTCGTAAGGGATTTAACCAGGATGAGTTGAATGATTTGGGACTATCGAAGAAGGCTTCAGAAATTTTTAGCATCAAGACTGCGCGAGAAAAACTTACAGGTAAACTTACAGGTACAAGGAACAAAGGTATCATGCTTTCGAAGCAGAGAAATTGCATTTCTGCAGTACTTTAGAACTGACAGGGGCTTTGATTGTTGCCATACCATACTTGGTTTATCTGAGGAATTGGGAATTCTAATCTATAACGCAACTGAACGGCAACTATTTATTGATAGCTCAAAGTGGAGGTTAAAGTGTGTCCTCCTTCACAATGGCAATATATTTGGATCAGTCCAAACTGGCCATTCAGTTTTGCTTTGTGAAGATAATACAGACATAAAGAAAGTCATTGAGTTGTTGCAATATCACCAACACAATTGGGTCATCTGTGTTGACCTTAAAATGTTATGCTTCCTTCCTGGTCTGCAATGCAGATACACCAAGTGTCCCAGTTATCTGTGCATGTGTGACAGCAGCGCGTTTGAGAGGCATTGGGTGAAAAGGAATTGGCCTCCAAGATCTGCCCTAAAACCAGGTGAATCAAACATTCCAAATGAGCCAATTGTTGATAGAAAGAATATTATATTCCCACCTCTGCACATGAAAATGGGTCTGATGAAGCAGTTCGTTAAAGCTTTGCCAACTGAACTGTTTCAAGTACCTAATTTTGGCATTTCCTAGCCTGCCATTTAAAAAAATAAAGGCCGGTGTGTTTGATGGTCCATAGATTCGGCAGCTCATCAAAGATTAACTTTTTATTTATTTCATCAGGACAATGCCCCTGATTCATCAAGCAGAATCGGATTATCGGTCGCGCATTCGTATTCGCGATCCAAAATCGTACGCGATCGCGCTATTCAGCAACTGAAAAAGCTCGTGGCCGGAGCCGCGCATCTCCGGCAGCTTTACACTGAGATCCTCCTTAATCGCGCAGCTGAAATCTAATCGCCTTAATTGGCAGATTCGCGCTCCCTGTTGCTTATTATTGTGAAGGCAGGAATCCAGCTGGCAGTGAGGCGAGTGTACGCGCACACTCGAGTCCGGACCGCGGTAAACCGCAATCGATGGCCGCGCGTACTTTCGCGCTTCCAGCGAGCGCGGATTTTATTGATGAATCAGGGGCAATGTCAGAAGTCGAAAAGAATGCTTGGTTATTATTCAAACCCATTGTCAAGGACTTTCTTGGAAACACACGAGCAAATATTTACACAGAAATTGTCCAGAAATTCTTGTAGAGCAACAAAATGCTTGGTTGCAATGGGAGCATCAAGGTACATTTTCTGCATAGCCAGTACATAAACAGTACATTCAAGTTTTTATTTCAATATTTTTTCATTGTATGTAAAATTTGTATGTTTTTTGACAAAAATGGAGGGTACCCTGTATCGTGAAAACTAGATGTGATAGCTAAAAACTGGGGTCATTTCTGGATTCACCACCCAAAGTTAGTAAAAAAACAAGTGTAGGATCTAACTCAACAAAAAATGCGTTCCCCATTTTTATGCTTCTGATACACAGCATGGTGAAATCTTTTAAAAAAGTGCATATTTTTAATGGGGGGGGGGGGGGGGGTTGTCAAACATACATGCAAAATAACAAACAAAGAGATTTATAAAAAAAAGTAACTAAAAAGTAACTAAAGCAAAAAAGTAGACACATGTGGCAGCATGTTGAGATGAAAAGGGGGCTTCTCTTAGTTATGTATTTGTACATCAAAGATACATCCCTATTTCATGTACAGCGCTGCGTAATATGTTGGCGCTATATAAATCCTGTTTAATAATAATAATAATACATAATTACAGTGTACAATCAATAATATTGTTTAATTCCTAATCCTGGTAACATTCACAGGAGTGGGATAGCTATACTATACATAAATGTTCTGCCGTAATTGGAAATCAAGGCGTTGGACTGAATAGGTCGCATGTAACCAGACACATTTCGCCGAGGCTTCTTCAGAGGTATGATGGTGGTGGTTGCTTTTCTGATGATAAGGGGTATATGTTCCAAATGTAGTATAGAAGGTTGATATGTGGAAAGCCAGACTGTATGCACTTGGGGTTGGGTAGGGTAGGTGAGGTAAATGAAGACGCTTGTAGGTAGATAAATACTTCCTGGAGGGTAATCTCAGAGTGCTCTAAAATAGCTATTAACAATATGATTCCAGTATTATCCCAAGGGTCTTAAATGTTATATGCAAGGAGAAAAATGGTAGTAGGTGGTAACTGAGGATTGTGGACCTGGAGTTGTATAAAACAAAATCCACAAAGGACAGATGAGGAGGTGTGATATACAAATGCTTTGGAAAATCCAAAAATGCTGGAACGCTTAGTGATCTTGTACCAGTAGGTGTGTGTACGTTGCGTGTGTAGCAGCCTTTCAAATTAACCACCTGGGCATTACACTGAGGTCTAGATTTCTGTTCCAAAAGCGTTACACTGTTTTTCATGAAATTTTTTTTTTTTAAATTGTAGACCTGTAACTTACAGAAATATGTCCGAACAAGGGTTCTAGTAGATATCATGAATATAAAAAATGTTTGAAACACACAATCATGTAAAAAAAAAAATTACTTTTAATAAAATTAAATAAAAGACACAAAAAATCAGCTTAAACAAGAATACATAAATAAATGAAAAATACTGAAAATGCGATAATTCGGTATACTGTATAGTAATATATTTTTCTAAAACACCTCCCTAGTGTCCGTCACATACCTATAGACAAAACCACATAAATATATTTTCTATTATTTTGTATTGGATTGGATACAGGACTTTGTATTCAATTCAATACAAAATGAGAACAAAATTCAAACTCTCATTTTGTATTGGATTGAATACAAACTCCTGTATCCAATCCAATACAAAATGAGAGTTTGAATTTACCAATTACATACTTTGTATTTATTTTTAATTATTTTGTATTGGATTGGATACAGGAGTTTGTATCCAATCCAATACAAAATGTGTTTCAATGAGTTTCAGTTTGAATTTCCCGCACACTCGCTGACGTCATCACGCACGGAGGGAGAAGAAGCCGGCCGGCTTCTTCTTCCCAGAGAAGACACCCGACGCTGGAGGACGATGCTGGAACACGACCGATGGAAGATCGCAGCGGGACCAGGTAAGTGATCGATAAACCCGAACGGGTTTATCGATAATTGTAACTTTTTGAAGCCCGTACCAAGGTCGGGCTTAACGGTCAGGTGGTTAAGCACAGATGTGCTTAAAGAGAGTGAAAATATCTTAGGAATCCATAGAAAATACAAGAAGCTGGTATGTGGTCACGGAAGAATATTGCTTATAGCTAGACTATCTTGAAATGATTTGGAACATGTAGAACTACTGATAGTACACTTTTGTCACTGTGCCTAATATGAAAGTAAACCTAGCATCAGACATACTTTTTTATTCAAGGTACATGCATGTTAAGTATTATGGTAAATGTAAGTTTAAACTATCACTAGTAAATTGCTGCCAAGAGAAATCACAATATTTCCCCTGAAAAAAAGTTTTAATTTTCCTTTCACTCCATAATGTTAGTGGCATCTTTGTTTGGGTGGTAATAAGGGTCAACATCAGTTTTCTACACTAAGAAACTAGCTCATATATTACACACACGCAATATTCACCATTGAAAGAAATGAAGGTGAATCTCCCCAGCAGGCACACAGGCAGCAAGAAGAAGTGGGCAAAGGTTTTGTCTCTTACACATCTGTTTTAGATACACATATACTACATGCAGCCCAAGAGTAGATAAATATATGTTACAATGGTTGATGTTATCTAGTATAATTTTTGCATTGGGCCTTTATGTTTAATAACTACTCATTTGCACTGATTTTTTTAAAAGAAACCTCTATAAACAGACATTAAAAAAGTATTTTGTTTCCAACTGCATTTCAAAACATTGATTTTCTGCAACAGGTATATTGTTATATGCAACACTAGCTCCAAACACTGCAACTTGATAAGCTGTAATCAAATATAATTGTATAACAGAACATATAAGATAGAGAAATCCTATTATCAGAAAGAAGCATCACCTAATCTTCTTATCACCTGATATAGAATCTCATCAAGTTAATGTCTACAGGTTGCCACTACTGCAGAGGTTCACTCCATGGGGAGCAGGCACAAATAATCTTCCCAAGTACCAGGTACTAATACAATGTTCTAAGCATTCAGAAGTAGGAACAGTGTGTAAATTATGTGTTTACTGTTAAACTGGTAAAGAAAAAGCATGGAAGTAAGTGTACCCTCACATTCTGTCAGTACAGCTTTTTAGCTATGTGAAAGCAAGTAAAATGAAATATTGATCACTTACATTGAAGATTCCACACCAGAACATAGCCGGATCAATACATTGTTCCCAATCTTCTCTATCCCAGCAAACACCCATATAGCAGTGGAATAACTAAAGCCAAGAAAATAAGAATGTTTTTGTTCTCTGACAGAATGTCATAACTAGTGTTAGTGTTCGAATTCGGATTGTCCTTATATTCGACCTGAATATGGCTGTTCGAATTTGGATAGACCCGACCCAAAAAACACGGGATTCGACTTCGCCAATTTGTGTGTAGAAAAAAAAAAAGAGGCTTTAATGTTAAAGTAATTTATTGAATGTGTGTGATTTGTGTAACTAACTTAGTTACCTTAACTAATTTTTTTTACAGGTTATCCCGCAATGACAGGATGATTCCCACGGCTGCACAGCCATGGGAATCCCCCTGTCAGTGTGGGATCCCCGGCCACTACTGGTTAAAGGAAGACAAGTCTCCCCATTTATTCACCTCTAGTGCTCTGTGATTGGCTGAGGAAAGGAAAATCCTGATAACGCTTGAGCTGTCATCAGGGTTTACCCTTCCTCAGCCAATCACAGAGCACAGAGCTGTCAGCTCCTCTCCCCTGATTGCACTTGCAGTTCTACACAGTCACGAAAATAACCCCAATTTTAGACTTTAATGGTGTTCGAATTCGGCGTCCGATCACCCGAAAAATATCGGGCTATTTGATCAAATAGCCGCAGAATCGAACACTGAGCTATTCGAAAAACACGAGTCATAACAATGTGCTATATGCTTACAAAGAGCATTATCCAGCCATGCCTGGTTTCTTTCATGCAATGTGTTTTAGCAACAGCCTCAACTCTTTTTACTGAACATACTTCATACTTCACTACATAGTTTTTAAGTTGTCTTACATTTAACTTATATTGAAGTCCATCAACACAGTCTTAAAGACAACTGAAAAATAAACTGATTTATGTCTTCCTTGGTAAAATAATTCAGCTACATAGCTGTATTCTGTACAGACAGAAAATTAAGTGGTTGCAGATGGCAGTGGGGCCCCAAGCGAGCATGAAAGAAATATAAATATTTTTACATGGCTGTCTTACCTTTTGTCTTACCATTTTGTCTTGGAATGGTCTTAGTAAAACCAATTCAACCATCGGAACTTTTACATGCATTTCTGTTGGGTAGTTTGCTCAAACACTAATGGAACACGTCTCGTTTTGGTTCTTCAACATTTAGGAAGTAGACACATGTGGCAGCATGTTGTGTGATGGGGTACACAAGTCTTTAAAAATAATCATTTTTGTCAGTTTTAGGTAAAAAATACATACCGTATTTTTTGCCATATAAGACGCACTTTTTCTTCCCCAAAACTGGGGGGGAAAAGTTAGTGCGTCCTATACGACAAATGTGTTAAAAAAAATAATTAAAATATTATACTCACCCGATACCCGGATCCTGCGTGTGTCTCTGGCTGCAGCGTGTCTCTCTCTTCTCTCCTCTGTCAGCATCGTGTTTTCTCCTGTCTGTAAAGCAAAGCGAAAGAAGCCGGCACAGCGCCACCTGCTGTTCCCTGTCCTAACTGCCGTACAATAGAAAAAAAGCACAGAGTGATCAGAAGGGGAGTTTGAATGACACAGAGTGATCAGAAAGGGAATTTGAAAGGTAGAGAGTGATCAGAAAGGGAATTTGAATGGCACATGAGTGATCAGAAGGGGAATACCGGTATGAATGTGACATGAGTGATCAGAAGGGGAATAATCTTTCAGAATCTTTTTTTCTAGATTTTAAAATTGGGTGCGTCTTATATTCCGGAGCGTCTTATACGGCGAAAAATACGGTAATTAAAATAA
Organism: Pyxicephalus adspersus; assembly: GCF_032062135.1. Lineage (NCBI taxonomy): Eukaryota > Metazoa > Chordata > Amphibia > Anura > Pyxicephalidae > Pyxicephalus > Pyxicephalus adspersus. Next base: position 58,388,433 of record NC_092860.1, read on the forward strand.
TGTAGGCTGGTGAAACAGACTGTTGGTGATCTCATTGTTTTTGGGCAGGATTCTGATATTTAATTCACTTGTAAATCACCTGGATCAAGAATACAATAGTTTATGTAATTTTAGGAAAATGTGCAAATAGACCACTTTAAATAATCTAATAGAAACTGTTTATTAGTGTTTGTTTACCTTCTTTTCTGCAAGACAGGTGCTACTGAGTTGATGGCAACACATTTTTTCCTCTGACCTTCAACTGCTGCACCATCCATGTATCTGCTTTAGTATGTTAACCTGTATACACTACATAATATTTATAATGCCAAGTATTTGGTATTTGGTTGTGGAGTTCAGTAGTGTTGATGTTGGAATTCGGGTTGTCCTTATATTCGACCTGAATATGGCTGTTCGAATTCAGATAGACCCGACCCGAAAAACACGGGATTTGACAGCAAAAATTCGGGGAAAAAAAAGTTAAAAAAAAAAAATTAATCTTAAATTAATTTAATTTTTATGTGTTTTTATTTTAACTTGTTTTTTTTTTTTTACAGGTTATCCAACAATGACATTATGAATCATAATGTCATTGTGGGATTCCCGGACCGTGGGAACTTTGCGGTTACAGCTAATTGAAATCAGGTGCCTTCAATTAGCTGTAACCGCAAGCAATACCAGGACAATAGAGGTTGAATGGAGATATGTATCTCCATTCATCACCTCTACTGCTCTGTGATTGGCTGAGAAATAGGAAACCCCGATGACAGCCCAAGCATCATCAGGATTTCCCTTTCCTCAGCCAATCACAGAGCACTAGAGATGAATGGGCACAAGTCTCCCCATTCATATCTAGTGCTGAATGGCAGAGAAATGAAAAACCTCAGCCAGAGCACTAGGGGTGAATGGAGAGGCTTGACCTCATTTAACCCCTAGTGCCCTGCAATCCCTCACTGTCAGGAGGATTTCCAGGGCTGTGTTCATTGCAACCCTGGAAATCCTCCTGTCATTGGGATAACCTGTAAAAAAAAAAAAAAGTTAAATTACACAAACACACACACATTAATAAAATAATTTAACATTAAAGCCTTGTCCTATTTTTACTTATATTTTAACCCTTTCAGGGAATGATTAAGGGGTTTTCTGTACCACTGTACTTATTCTACAGGGTGGGGAGGTGGAGATCTGGAAGTCTCTTTATTAAAGGGGGCTTCCAGATTCCAAAGTCCTGCTAAAAATGTTTATAAAAGCCCCCATTGTTTTCAATAGAAGCTTTCATAAAAGCTTAAAAACACTTGAAAAAGCCTCCATTGAGTTCAATGGAAGCGTTTTCCCGCGTTTATCCAGCATTTTAATTTTGCAATTGCAAGCAACGTTTAAGATAACGCTCAAAAACGTGCCTGAAGGAAACGTCCTGGTGTAGATTAGCCCATGGAAATCCATGGGGACTTCAAACATGGGCTTTAAAAAGCCTCAGGTTAAACGCTGGGGAAACAGTCCGTGTAGACTAAAGCTGCGTACACACGTCCAATAATTATCGTTAGAAACGACCGATGAACAACCGATTGGCCAAAAAAAAGTGACCAAGGACGCCGACGAACGAGGATTGTCGTTGGAAATGAACGACCGCCACAGTGGATCTGATTGGCCAACGATCTTTCACTATCTATCGTGTGTAGGGTCGTTCAGTGATCGTGCAAGTTTTCTTTTTACAATGTATCTTTTTATGTATCTTTTTATAATCTATCTTTTTACATCTGTTTGGAGGCTGTAGAAGCTCTACACAGTGCTGAAAAAAACCCAAATTTTTCCTCCTGTTGACTTTAATGGTGTTCGACTTTGACATTCGACCACCCGAATCGAATAGTGAGCAACTCGAGTTCAGCTATGTGACAAATGTCTGTCCTAATTTTCTTTCAGTGTCCATGCAGGCCAGAGAAAGTTAGATTAATGTATAGCCTTTGGAGTCAGAAAATGTATAAAACAACTTTAAAGGGACATTTTTTGAGGACTGTGAGGTATACAGACAGAAATGACAAATGCTTTGCTTAAGGAGTCAAGGAAAGATGTCACCAGTGAAACTGGGACACACCTCCCTATACATGGATGAGGGCTCTACACATCACACACATTCAATGGTATAAAGGTTAAACATAATCTATGTAGTAATATGTCAGCCATTATTAAAAAATCAACCACCCATCAGCATAAAAGGTTGTGTAGAGGATTAGCAAGGTAGTGGGGCCTGTTTGACTTCACTGGAGAGGTATTGCAGACAGGAACCAGGCACAGCAAATGAGCAGTTCAGTAGGGGTTTATTAACTAAGGCTGTTTACACAAATAAAAACATGCAAAATAGGCAGAACAATAAAATAAAACCTGGCCACTTGGCCTCTAACTGACTGATAGTTCCCTCACTAACAGTCCTGGGCAACCTACTGCTGCGCAGGACTCCAATTACCTAGCAGTACAGCCTTTACCAAACACTCTGTGTGTAAGGAACTTACCCGTCCTGCGAGCCCGCGGCGTCCCTGGGGATCTCAGCCGCAGAGGGAGACGCCGCTGTAGCAGGCAGCATGGCCAAGGCTGCTGCTCTGCTCGCAGCGTGTCTCTCTCTGCAGGCGGAGGGATCCGTCCTGGCCAAACTACTGTTCAGCCAGGCAGCATCCCTTGCATCCCTTCGGACCTGGTTACTGAATCTCCTGCTCTCAGCACTCCTTTGCATGTGCAAAGTAGTGCACGTCCTAGGGGTGCTGTGAGAAGAGGTGCGCGTGCTACCATGCATCCCTCTTGTACCCCCGAGGGCGTGGCACTCGGCTGCATCGCCGCGGGGCGGGACATAATTAGTATTAGGGATTCAGTTAGTCTCCTATCAGACGGCGCCAGGTGGCGCAAGGTCATTGGTCACTCTGGCCATTTAAGGAGATCCTGTCCTGTACACCATTGCCCACTATAAGCCTCTGTGAACACAGTGTGCTTGGGTGCGTCCTTGTGTTGGTTTAAGTCTATCTCCTTTTGTCATCTCCATAGCGACCTGGTCTGAAGCTGACTCTGCTTGAACTCTGCCTGCCCTGACCCCGGATTGTTAATGACCTGTCTTTGCTTTACCCTCTTGTACTTCGCTTCGTTTGGACTTAACCCTTGTCGTGCTTTATGACATTGAATAAAGCCTGATTGAAGGATATCTGGAGTTGGTTGTGGTTTGTGTGCCCAGGCGCATTACACTGTGTTTTTACTCTTACAGTTTTTCTTTGCAATCCTTCCAGCACACAGGCCAAGAACTGGGCCCAGGAAAGAGCATAATTGCCAGGATGGGCTTCAGCTGGGATTATTTACTCCTAATCATTCCATGCCTCTTCAGCTCCCCCACCTGGCCGAGAAGCTGATTGTCCTACAGCATGGGTACTTTAGTTCCATCATCTGGCCAGAAACAAAACTGCCTGATCAAAAAGAAAAATATTCCACTTATAGTCTGTACCTTGGACAAATGTATCTATCGTCCTGGATGCAACTACGTATTTTTGTTGGCTAGCTATTACATACCCCCCTCTTGTTTCAACCTTAGGGTTGGGACACAGGCTGCCAAGTAGGTATGGACCCCAGATAAAGCATCTGCATTCCCCATCTGCACACTAGGACGATGATTAACAGTAAAGCTAAACTTCTGAAGGGCCAAGAACCATCTATTAACCCTCCTATTAGTCTACTTGTTTTGGGCCACCAACTTTAGCAGGGCATGATACATTATTAGCTCAAAATGTTTGCCCAGCAGATAGTATCTCAAGGAATCAAGAGCCCACTTTACAGCCAAACATTCTTTTTCAATAGTAGCACAAATTAACTCATGTGCCTTCAATTTCTGAGGTAAACAACGGGGCATTCTTCCCCATTCTGGACCTGAGATAACACTGCTACTAGTCCAACATTGGACGCATCAGTCTGAACCACCAATTTCTTAGAGAAGTCAGGAGAATATAGCACCGACTCACTACACAAAGCCTTCTTCAATGCCTCAAAGGCAGTTTCTGCTTCTGGGGACCATTTAACCATGACTGATTCTTTTCCTTTTGTAAAATTTGTCAGGGAAACAGCCTGGGATGCAAAGTGAGGAATAAAGCGCCTATAATAGCCAGCGATCCCCAAAAAAGCACAAACCTGCTTTTTATTAATTTGGTGTGGCTAATTCTGGATGGCATCCACTTTATTTTTCTGAGGTTTTTTTATTCCCCTCCCAATGGTATACCCCAGATATTTGGCTTCTTCCAGCCCAATAACACACTTTTTAGGGTTTGCGACAAATTCTGCGTTCCATAGCGTGTTTAGCACAGCCTGAACCATTACTAAATGCAAGGTCCAAACTGCACTGAATGAATGACTACGTTATCCAGATAGGCTGCAGCATATTTTTGATGGGGCAGGGTACTTTATCCGTCACCCGCTGGCACATAGCTGGAGCATTCTGTAACCCAAAAGGCATCCTTCGGTACTGGAATGGTCCAACAGGTGTTACAAAAGCTGTTTTCTCCTTAGCTGAATCGGACAAGGGAATCTGCCAATATCCCTTAGATCTAAGGTGGTCAACTTGTCTATACGGAGCATAGGATAGGTGTCAAACTTAGTGATCTGATTCAGCTTACTGTAATCGTTGCAGAATCTCCAGCTCCTATCTAGTTTGGGGACTAACACAATTGGGCTGGACCAATTGCTATTGGACTCCTCCTGGTTATACCCCCAATTCAAACAATTTTTTAACTTCCTGACATATTACCTCCCGTCTGGCTTCAGGAATCCGGTAGGGTTTCAATCTTACCCTTTTACCTGGAGGGGTGATAATATCATGTGCAGCCACTGATATTCGTCCAGGCAAGTTGGAGAACATATCCCAATTTTGGAGCAAAGTCTCTCACTTCCTGTTGTTGACTTTTTGACAAGGTGTCTGGTATCCTAACTTCTGGAATTACAGGGTTAAACTCTCTGCTGTGCCAACTGCGCTTGGGCCAGATGTTCTTTAACCAAGGGCATCACCTGTGCAATTCTGTCCTGCATTTGAGCCACATGCTCGATTACACTTTCTATGAGGGGAACTTTCACTGTCTCAAGTTTATTTGGCAATATCTAACAGTCCCCTGGTGCCTCCCATATAACAATTCAAAGAGAGAGAACACGGTTGAGGATTGGGGGAACCTCTCAGATTGGGGAATAACATCAGTTATGGGATTAGACAGTCCCAATTTTTCCCATCTTTATCTACCACTTTTCGCAACATCTGTTTTAAAGTTTTAGTAAAACATTCTACTAGTCTGTCTGTTTAAGGGTGATACACCGATGTGGGTAGCTGCGCCACCTTTAAGAGTTTGCAAAGCTCTTTAGTTACCCGAGACATAAACGGGGTTCCCTGATCAGTAAGTACCTCTTTAGCTACGCATACTCGCCTGAAAACTTGATACAGTTCCCTGGCCATGGCTTTACCAGAGGTATTTCGGAGAGGAATTGCCTCAGGATACCGAGTGGCATAGTCCATTATGACTAGAATATATTGATGGCCCCTAGCTGATTTTAACAATGGGTCAACTAAATCCATGGCAATCCTCTTAAAAGAGACCTCAATGATGGGAAGGGGAACCAAAGGGCTACGAAATTGTGGCATTGGTGTAGACACCTGACATACTGGGCAGGAAGCACAGTACAGCTCTACCTCCTTGCTGACCCCTGGCCAATAAAACTTCTAGATTATTCGCTCTCATGTTTTCTCCACCCCCAGATGCCCCCCCCCCCCCCCCAGGAGGTTTGCCATTGGGCCAGGTCAAATACCAACTTTCAGTACGGCTTGGGTAGCACTAGTTGTTCAATGGTTTTCTCTACCCGTTGTGACACCCGATAAAGTAGGTCCCCTTTACCAGCAAAGTATGGGAATGCAACTATCTCGTCTGTGTGCACTAGATTCCCATCTATTTTTTTGGCACTCTCCCAGGCTTAAAAGAGTGTGGGGTCTTTCAACTGCTCTGTAACAAAGTTTTCTGTTCACCTGAATATCTGTGTACCTGTAAGTCAGGGAATTTAAGGGTTTGCTGGTTCTCCCACAAGGTTACAGGTTCTTCCCTAGGGTTAACTATTACCCCTGCTAGCACAGACAAAGGAAACCCCGAGTGCACCCACAATCATCAGAGGACTCCTCAGTAGCCTCATGCTCTGAGGATGTCAGTGCTGCATTGGGTGGGCGATTCCAGAGTTCCCAGAATTTGGGAAAATCCCTCCCGATGATAGCATCATAAGGTAAGTGGGGAACCAATCCCACCTGATCTCTGTAGCCACTAGCTCAGCTTTCACCAACTTTACCACACTTCATGAGTCTAGCAGCCTAACAATGGGTTTTGCTTCCGTATGGCAGGGCATGCAATGGTTGCAAAGAGAGACTGACGTCTGCCATTTAGAAAGTCACATCCACCACAGGGCAATTTGCAGCAATATGTCCTTCTACCCGGCAGCAAACATTTTTGGCTGTCTCCCAGGGGGCCAACCTTCACAGTCTCTCCTGCTCTAAATTGACTGGAGTCTGCCTAATACCCTTAGCTCCCCTTTTCTCACTCTCTACACCCCCATCCCCCCACCTCCATACCCATTCCACAATTTGCGGTCCCGACAATGTTTCCGGTTGTAGCCCACATTCTTGTTAGATGGATCAGATCATACATTTGTGATCTTGGAGGTTTCCCTGCTCGATAAGTCCAGTTATACATACGCTAGGCCCGGAAAGCCAGGGTGACACCCAGCCATGCCAATATTTCAGCCTTAAGGTGGGCAAGGTTTCTTACTTCCAAATTTCTCTCTCAGCAGTTCTTTCAAACATAGTCAAAAACACCTCAGGATCATCATCAGTGGTCATTTTGGCAATAAATAGCTTACCCGCAAAGCTGGTGTAAGCCCAGAAGCACTCTTGGTGTCAGCCTGCTCTTGTGAAAGTATCTGCTGTCGTAGTGCTTCCAATTGTTATGGTATCTCTGCACTTGTATTTCTATCAGTTCCTTGTGGTGGGCCTCCGCTTGTTCCTGCACATGCCACTGGGCTTCCAGACCTAGCTGTAATTGTTCATTAGCACATTTTTGTTCCACATCTGCCTGCTGTTGATTGGCATTTGTCAAAACAAATTGTTTTACCAACTCTTCCATGCTGGCCTTCCAAACACCTGTTTATAGAGCTGCTGCATCCTCCACCATATGTGGGGGATTAGCAAGGTAGAGGTGCCTGTGTAACTTCACTGGAGAGGTATTGCAGACAGGAACCAGGCCACAGCAAATGAGCAGTTCAGAAAGGGTTTATTAACAAAGGCTGTTCACACAGAAGAAACATGCAAAATAGGCAGAACAATAAAACCTGGCCATTTGGCCTCTGACTGTTCATTACCTCACTAACAGTCCTTGGCAACCTACTGCTGTGCAGGACTCTAATTCCCTAATACTACAGCCTTTACCAAACACTCTGTGTATTTACTCACAGTTTTTTTTTTTGCAATCCTTCCAGCTCACAGCCTTAAGAACTGGGCCAAGGAAAGAGCAGGCTGGGAGATTATTTACAACGCATTATTGCCAGGATGGATTTCAGCTGGGATAATTTACTCCTAATCGTCACATGCCTCTTCAGCTCCACCACCTGGTCGAGAAGCCCATTGTCCTACAGCATGTGTACTTCAGTTCCACCATCTGACCAGAAGGAAAACTGATCAAACAGAAAAATATTCTGCATATAGTCTGTACCTTGGACAAATGTATCTATCTTCCTGGATGCAACCACGTGTTTTTGTTATCCAGCTGGGACAATTGGTTTATAAATCTCACAGGTTAAGCATGATTGTCATGCTAATGCAGGGAAAGGTCCCTGAAACATCTCTAATGACTTTACAATGCATGGAGGAAAGCAGAGGAAATGCTCCAGGTTTGCTGGATCACCCAGCTTCACTGATAAATGTGTATCCTCTTTATTAAATCAGGCCCTATGCCTGGGTTTTCCTTTCTGTATTTCAGCTTGTTGAGTGCTCTACTTTTCTTTTCTGGAAGCACAGCTGGCATTCCATAGAGGTTGATGAACATTCACTTGAGATTCTTTTCATAAAACTTGGCTATTTTGTAACATTTGCTTTATGTTATAATTATTGGGGATAAGTTGGGATAATGCCATTCTAACATCTCTACCCCCAGTAATTTGGCAACAATATAATCACAGTCCCAGATTTCCTGCCACTATGGTAATTGGCTAAATAAAAAGGTGGTTTCCCAAATTTTCACATCTTTTATCATGTATTTAGACAATCAAAATCTGCCTTAATGTATTACATAGTGCTTGGAAAAACATGTTTAATTTACATGTGTGACTAAAAGTCCTCTATGTGACAATCACCACTTGGAGAGGGTAAACTATTGCTTTTTCACATTCACCAAACATCAAAAACACTGCAAATTAGTATTTAATGCTTTAAAAATCTGTACATGAATTGCAGGTTAATTCATGCACATCTATGCAGGGAATATGCCTAGATTCCCCTGCAGATTATAAATATAAAATGCAAATTGGGATATGAATTCATAACATACAATCAAGAGAGGTAATAAGGGTCAGTAATTAGGGGTATCCATAGATATGTCACAGTCAGGCAATTATCTAATTCCTATCAGTATCCACAGACACTCGGTAGACAGATAAAGACAGGCATCAATATTAAAAGGTACAATAGTTAATAATATTGACAGGAACTGGGCTAGCAACTTGAGTTGGACAGAGTATAAATGAGTAGTGTTGTTGTTCGAATTCGGGTCGTCCTAATGTTCGACACGAATATGGCTGTTCGAATTTTGCTAGATTCGAAGCCGCAAATTCGGCCCTCCCACAATGCCTAGGGTCCTCCGCCATAATGCCTAGGGCCCTCCAATAGGATCAGGGATGCTCTCCCCCATGTTTGTTGTGGCAGACAGACGATTGGCTGTCTGTCATTGCATGCCACACAGGCAGCCATTGGCCTATTGACTCCTGACAGAGATTTGCTAGCATCAAAACCTCTCTGTGCTGCGTGGCTTGCTTTGTCAAAGAAAAAAAAAAGTTCCTTACCTAGTTAGACTGTGTTACACTCAAACTATTAGTCAGATAGATAGTTGGATTGTACTGTATTGGTGCAGTCCTGAAATCTACTGTACTCAGATAGGTAGAGTGTTTCACCGCTGAAGGAAAGTGCTGCATACAACACACACAGCGCACTTGCATATTTGGTGTCAACCACCCCCAATAAAAAAATCCACTTGCTGTAAAAATGTATACTTGCTGTAAAAATGTATGTGAAGCATATTAGCTCCAAAGTATTTTGCAGGGTGTCAAGCCACACAAACATTTGTACTATGTCTAGCCAAAGAGGAAGGAGCAGCTTTGCAAGGGGTGACAAGCAAAGCAGTATGAGTTTGTTTTTAACTGCAGACACGAGAACAAGAAGTGCTACTGTTGGTAGTGGGCGTCCATTATTACCGCACCTTGAACAAGAGATAGTAGATTACATGACCCAGCCTGGGTCAAGTGAATGTAACCCCTCTTCCTCCCAGACAGAGACCTCACGGGTGTCCCAAACAATCCATGATACACCTGTTCCTCCTCGGCTGGAAAGTCTCGTGTACAACATTCCCACCGAGGGGTTGAAAAGGCGAAGCTACAAGCATTCCTTCAAGATGCTCAGTTGTTTCAGTGATCTGACAAAGAGAGTCAGTTCACAGGCTTTTCCCCCACTTACTTTTCACCCCACACTCTGAGCCAGACAAGCCAATTGAAACTGGCTTCAAAAGGCCGCTGCTTCCTTTCGGCACATACAGGGAAACTGTCACTTCTGATGATGATGATGATGTCCTTGATCCAACATGGGGCGAACAAGGAGATCATCATAGAGAGGAAGAGGAGGAGGAGGGGGAGAAAGAAGAGGAGGAGGAGGTTGCAGAGCTCCCTCAAAGGGGGAGAGGGAGGAAGAGGGTAAAAGCTGCCTACACTCTGTAGTCTTCACGTACCAGTAAGGCATAGTCGTTCATCCGCGGAAGCTGTCACCACAGCTGTGCCTCAACAACTGCAGACCGCCACCACGAGCACCAGCTCCAGAGCATCTTTCAGCCCAATTCGATGTTCGCCTGTGTAGTCATTTTATAGTGTCCATAGTGATGACAACACTATGGTTATCTGCAAACTGTGTGCTCAGCACTTGAAACAAGGCAAAAACCTAAACAAACTTGGAACAAGTTGCATGGGAACACATTTAAAAAGCTACCACCCAGTAACCTGGCAGGAACACCTGGTCAAAGCACAGAGCTCTGTGCGACCACCTCCACCCAAGAAGCAAGCTCAAACTGCTAGATCTTCCTCTGCTGCCTTTCCTCCTTCTGTCACCAAAGTTACCCGTGCTACTGCCAGCAATTTGAGTGGGGCATGTAGCCGAGCATTACTGTTTTCAGGCTCCACCAGCGGTGAGGAGGAGCTCCAACGCAGATCAGCTGCTGTTTGTTGCATTGCTAGCAGTCAAGGCCAGGCATCATTGCCATCCCCCACCACTTCTACCCCATCGTCCAATCTTTCTGTGGTTAGCATTAGCAGCATCCAACCTTCCATCCCCCAGATGCTGGACACAAGAGGAAATATGGCCCAAATTACCCCAAAACAAAGCTAATCAATGCCTCAATTGCACAGCTGATTGCATTAGAGCTCCTCCCTTACCGGCTGGTAGACTCCAATGTGTTCCGTTACGCATTCCTCTGCGCGAATCCACAGTACGTTATGCCCAAGCAGCAGTATTTTGTAGAAAAATGTGTTCCTGCTTTGCATGAAAACGTGCAGAGCAATGTGTCCGTGGCCCTGTAGCACACCTGACATGGAGTGGGAAGATATATTTCCTACACAGCTCACTGGGTAATTTTGGTGGCAGCAGGGGAAGATGCAGCTGTAGCAAGGCCTGCATTCCTACCTCCGCCCAGAGCACATCGCCATGCAATCTCGTCCTCGACCTCCACTTTCACCTCCTCCTTTGACTTGTGTGCCTCAACCTCTTCCTCCAGGGACACTTTGCGGTGAAGATCCAGCACCTACCATTCGCCAGCATCTGTTCACCACCAGCAACAACCTACAGTTTGCTATTTCAGTGCACAATTAAGACGTTGCCAAGCAGTCCTGAGGGTGTGAAGCCTAGGTTCCCTCAGCCACACGGGCGCAACCATCCTAAGTGCCCTGCGGGAGCAGGACGACATATGGCTAACTCCTAACGGAATTCAGCCAAGCAAGGTCGTGTCTGACAACGGGGCCAATCTGCTGGCAGCCCTGCATTCTGGGAAACTCACACATATACTTTGCCTCGCTCACGTCATGAACTTGATAGTACAGCGCTTCCTTAGTAATTACCCAGGCCTCCAGCCGCTGTTGCTAAAGGTGGATTTACAGCAAAATCTCAGTCTGCTGGTGCACGGGGTAATTTGTGATGTGGCCACAAGGTTGGAATTCCACCTTTTACATGCTGCAGCGGCTGGCTGAACAACAAAAAGCGGTGGTGGATTACAAGGCAGAGTCTGTTCGTTTCAGACGTATACCTACATTACCTTACGTCAACCCTGCAGAGTGACTGCAAATCGAGGACTTGTGAACTGTATTGTCACCTTTTAAAGAGGTGACCAGGATGATCAGCAGAGATCAGACCTGTGTTAGTGACACCATCCCCATCATGTGCCTGCTGGAACAGATGATGGTGGATCTCGGATGACACAGAGCAGACGCTGCAGCAAGAGATGACGTTTCAAACATCATCTCGGACATGCGTGCCTACTAGGCATAGTGCACTGAAAATCAAGGAAGAGGAGGAGGTGGAAGAGGATGAGGAGGATATGGAGGGTACATGGCATCCATCCACCCAAACACAAGGTGGCATGTTCTGTGGATGGAAAGACCAGGTGGAAGAGGAGGAGGACGACCCTGTGCTGCTGTTCGACCTACAAGAGTGTGGGTCCAGAATTACCTCAGCTGTGGGAAGTTTGAGCCACATGACAGCCTTCATTAAGGAGTGCATAGCCAAAGATCTGTGCATACAACAAAGACTGACAACTATTGGATTGCTACGTTACTTGATCCACGTTACAAGCCTGAAGTATAACAACTTATCTTGCTCCAAAACAGGGACTTAAAATGCAGCACTACCCAGAAGTAGTGCCAAACAACTACCTTAAGCGGCATGGGTGACAGCAGCAGTAGAGGTCGTCTAAGCCAAACTATGCAGGCTTTTTTTAGCAGAAGCAAGCCGCCAGTCGTGCAGCAATTGCCAATGACAGTCAGCAGTGCAACTCAGTGATGGTGCAGGAATACTTGAGCTCTACATAGGACATCTGCAACCTGCAAAGCCAGGACCCACTGCACTACTGGGTATCCAGGCATGAGCAGTAGCCGGAGCTGGCAGAACATGCCATTCAGATCCTTGCCTGCCCAGCCACAAGTGAGTTATCTGAAAGAGCGTTCAGTGCAGCTGGGGGCGTAGTAGATGACAAGCGCAATCGCCTCTCAACAGAAAATGTTGATCGAATCATTTTTATTATAATAAATAAGGCTTGAATTGGCAATGACTTCAACACCCCCTCTGCAGAGTGAACTGGTTAGTTAGCAACTGCTGCACGGCCTGCTGATACCTTGATGGTAAGAGCACTTTCACAGCCTTCTGCATCTCCTTCTACTCCTCCCCCTCGTGGCCCTCTACCTCTACTCTGTCTCTGAGGCCTATACCTTGCAATGTAGCTGTGTAACTGGCTAATTTTTTTTACAGAGGACCTCTCTCATGGCCCCCTGCCTCTATTTACTTTGAGGCCTATATCACTTGTAACGGAGCTGTGTAAATGGCTAATTTTTTTACGGAGGACCTCCCTCAGGGCCCTCTGCCTCTATCTACTTTGAGGCCCATATCACTTCTAACGGAGCTGGGATTCATAGTTAAATATCTGTATTTTTTGTAGAGAAATACAAAATTTTTTCTGGCTTCTGTGTTAGACTGGAAGAGGTATCAGAATTGAAGATTTGTATTTCTTTAGAAAAAAACAGATTTTTTTTTGCCTTTTTTGATAGCAAGTGGGATCAGAATGAAATATCTGTATTTTTTTAGATAAAAACTGAAATTTTTCTGGCTTTTCCGATAGATTGCAAAAGGTATCATAATTAGAGATGAGCGAATTTCTCAAAAATTCGATTCGGCCGGTTCGCTGAATTTTCCGAAAAGATTTGCTTCGATCCGAATTTATTTGCGGTGAATCGTGTTAAAAAACGTCTATTTCCGGCCTGCAGAGAGCCTTGATAGTGGTGTAGAACACAGTGCCTTGCAGTAACACGCAAAGGGAGTCTGCTGTGGTAATGAAATAACACTGTGAGTCAGTATGACATGCAGATGACAGGCGTCGCTATTAGAATCGTGTTGACATCACTGATTATTTTGCCCTTCCTCTGATCCATCAGAACAATAACCCACAAAAAACGGATCCTGTCTGTGGAGCATCTGCTTTCACCCGGTCAGCATTTGCTCAACAATCCATCAGTATTGCTAATGCCAAAAAAAACAGGAGTGGATCCAATAAAGAGATGACACATGAATGGAATATTTGCATGTCTTCTGTGTTTTGTACCCACTCCTGCTTTTGGTTACCAAATCATAAGCCAATTCTGGGACCATACAGGCCTTACAGCTGCTACACAGACAGGATCCGTTGTGCGTCTCTTTTTCCTTCCTTCTGACAGATCAGAAGAAGGGTCAAATAAATAGTGATGTCATCCAGGCCAAAAAGGCAAAATAGTGGCCCAGTCATGGAGTGGGGAGGGTAGGAGAACAGCCCACAGAGTGGCACAGTGACATAGTGGTGAGGTGGAAGCAGCATGAGGAAACCACAGAGTGGCCCAATGACAGAATCTGGAGGTGGCGGCAGCATCAGGAGGCCACAGAGTGGCACAAGGACATAGTGTGGAGGTGGCGGCAGCATCAGGAGGCCACAGAGTGGTACAATTACAGAGTCTGGAGGTGGCGGCAGCATCAGTAGGCCACAGAGTGGCACAAAGACATAGTGTGGATGTGGCGGCAGCCTCAGGAGGCCACAGAGTGGCACAATGACAGAGTCTGGAGTTAGCAACAGCATCAGGAGGCCACAGAGTGGCACAAGGACATAGTGTGGAGGTGGCAGTGGCATCAGTAGGCCACAGAGTGGCACAAGGACATCGTGTGGAGGTGGCATCAGCAGCAGCATCAGGGGGAGAGCACAGAGTGGCACAAGGACAGAGTCTGGAGTTGGCAACAGCATCAGGAGGCCACAGAGTGGCACAAGTACAGAGTCTGGAGGTGGTAGCAGCATCAGTAGTCCACAGAGTGGCACAAGGACAGAGTCTCGAGGTGGCTTCAGTAGCAGCATCCGGCGGAGAGGACAGAGTGGCACAATGACAGCGTCTGGAGTTGGCGACAGCATCAGGAGGCTACAGAGTGGCACAATGACAGAGTCTGGAGGTGGCGGCAGCAGCATCAGGAGACCACAGAGCGGCAAAGTGACAAAGTGTGGAGATGGCAGCAGCAGCATCAGTAGACCACAGAGCAGCAAGGTGACATAGTGTGGAGATGGCAGCAGCAGCATCAGGAGACCACAGAGCGGCAAGGTGACATAGTGTGGAGATGGCAGCAGCAGCATCAGGAGACCACAAAGTGACCCGGTGACAGATTGCGGTGGTGGGTGGCAATACCAGTACCCGCTGACGAAGGTGGGTGAAAGAAGGAGCACTTGGCCTCTGATGTGTGGGATCAGGCGGGTGGCAGCATCAGAGTAGTAGCTGAGGCAGGTAGACAGAAGAAACCGGTCTCTTTTGTCAAGGTTTGGGTGAGGCGGCATGGATCATCTAATCAGATGCATCAGGCATTGGTTGGTGGAAATCCTGGCTGATCCACACCTGATTCATCTTGACAAAGGTCAGTCTCTCCACATTTTGGGTGGACAGGCGAGTTCTTATTGGGGTAACTATGGCCCTCGCCTTACTAAACACCCGCTCTGATGCCACACTACTGGCCGGGCAGGACAGCTTTTCCAGGGCAAACTCGGCCAGTTGCGGCCACAAATCCAGTTTGGCTGCCCAGTAGTCCAGCAGATCTTCAAAGACGGCTGGCAGGGTGCACTCCAAGTATGCCTCCACCTGCTGGTTCAGGTTCCGCTCTATGTCTAGCTGCTGATTAGTAGTTTCTTCACTATGCGTGTGTAGAAAGCTGCTCATCAGCGACTCTAGACTGAGGCTGCTGCCCATGGAGCTGGTACTGCTCCGGCCACCCCACCCCTCCACAGCAGCCATGGCAGTGGAACGTGAGTGCAGAGGCCCCCCCCGGTGAGACCTGCGAGAGGATGGACGATGGTGCAGATAGGCAGCGGCCAACTGACTACATAGGATGTCTCTGTAGTAGTTCTGTTTGTTCTACCTCTCATCGGGTGTAAAAAAGGCCCCCATTTTGGACCGGTAGCGAGGGTTTAACAAGGTGGAAAGCCAGAAGTCATCCCTCTGCCGAATGGTGACAATTCGGCTGTCACTGCGCAAGCAAGTGAGCATGCAGCGGGCCATTTCTGCAAGCGACTCGGAGGGACTCCCTGCTTCCATCTCCACTGCATACTGCTACGGTGTGTCTGAGTCCTCTGCCTCGTCCTCCTCATCTCCCTCTTGCTCCTCTGGCTGCTCCTGCGCCTCCTCCCCTGTCACCTGAGTGGAAAAACCACCATTTCCTATACATTGCCTTTCATCCAATGTCCTCCTCCTCCTCCTCCAGTTCAGCCCCCACAGGGCTCATGTGGCCCTGAGATCTAGGCACCACGTCTCCAGTCCCCTGACCAGCCAAATTTACCAGCATCTGTTTCAGGACATGAAGTAGTGGAATGACATTGTTCATCCCACAGTCCTGGCGACTGACAAATAACGTGGCCTCCTCAAAGGGCCTGAGCAAATGGCAGGTGTCACGCATGAGCTGCCACTGGCTGACATTAAAGTTACACATGGGAGTACTCTTATCTTCTTGGATCATCAAGAATTCGTTGATGGCCTTTCTCTGATCATATAGTCGGTCCAACATATGAAGGGTGGAATTCCAACGGGTGGAAACATCACACATCAGCCTATGTTGGGGGATGCTGTTCTGCCGCTGCAGTTCAAGGAGGGTGTGCTTTGCAGTGTACGAGGGGCTGAAGTGCATGCAAAGTTTCCCGGCCATTTTTATGATGTCTTGCAGATGGGTGGAAGACTACAGGAACCGCTTGACAACCAGATTGAACCTGTGTGCCATGCAGAGTGCATGGGTCAGACTTCCTTGACGCAACGCAGACACAATGTTCTTCTCATTGTCGGTCACCACTGGTGTTGGTCGAATAGCTCACTATTCGATTCCGCAGCTATTCGCTCGAATATAGCAAAAAAATTTGGGTGGTCGAATGTCAAAGTCGAACACCATTAAAGGCAATGGGAGGAAAAATTTGGGTTTTTTTCAGCACTGTGTAGAGCTTCTACAGCCTCCAAACTGATGTAAAAAAATACATTGTAAAAGCATACATAAAAAGATACATTGTAAAAAGATACATTGTAAAAGGATTCATAAAAAGATACATTATAAAAAGATACATAACACTATTACATACCCCTGTACTTCACATGAAGATTAAAGAGCACCTGTCAAATCAATTTTAGGCTAAAGCTAGGTACACACTTCCAATAACCCCGGTGACTCATCGGATGCAGAAGCAGGAAGAAGAAAGAAGTAAGAAGACAGAGATCGTGGCGCTGGACGGCATGGGACCCCGGCGGATCAGGTAAGCGCTCTATTTACTAACCTTCCCTAGGTGTTCCACTTGTAGCAACTTTTTTCTACCCCGAGTCGCACTCGGGGTTACCGCTAGGGACGTTAAGGGCCCATCTAAACTCTCTTAGCTTATCATTTATAGAAGACACTGTCAATATAACTACGTCATGATCTGACCAAGGTACGGACAGAATATCACTAAAAATGGCAGATGAGAGGACATGTGAGGAGAATAAAATATGATCTATTCTAGTCCAGGTCTTGTGAGGATGAGAATAGAATGTGTAGTCCAATTTGCATGGATGTAGCTCCCTCCAACTAACTACTAAATGATGTCTCTGTAAAAATTTCACAAACGGGGTCGAAGATGGACATGGAAGACTAAACCGTGAATCACTGGGGGCTTGAGCCACCTAGTGCCTATCAAGAGATGGGTAGACAATCATATTAGAGTCTCCTGCCATAAGTAAAGTACCCTTTTGATGTTGTTTGACCAAAGCAATTAATTGGGGAAAAAAATGTATTTGTTTTGTGCTATGAGCATAATAATTCACTATTGTAACATAAATATCACCAATTTGACCCACCAATATGAGATATCTACCTTCCAGATAACTAAAACACATGTTAATGGAAGCAAGTTTTGAAAACCAAATAGCATTCCTTTCGTTTTAGTGGGCCCATTCTCTACATAAACAGGTAGATTATAATCTCGATGATGAGATTTAGAAGCTGTAGAGGAATGAGGAGAAGATAAGTTAGAGAGGCATAGGTCTTGTAAGCACTGTGCAGCTTCCTCAGGGGTAGTGACTATGTGAGTCGCGTCCTGGTAACAAAAAGACATCCGAAACAGAAACCCCCAGAAATGTTGTATACGGTGTTAATGAAGAGTTTGGATAAAAGGTTCATGGCTATACTTTTTTGGATAGTTGACAGTGCCAAATCAGTAAACACCTGATATTTGTGGCCCTGAAACGATAAAGGTTCCTTTTCTCTGGAGGAACGTAATACCTGTTCCTTTGTATGATATAAGTGGAACCTAATAATACCATCACAAAGAGGGCCAGTACGTTCACATTTAGTAAGATCTCTAGGCGCTGTCAGGTGCTAATCCCTGCAGAAGAGCTAGGATGGTAGATAGTAAATAAAAAGATATGCTCCGGGAGACCGCGTATACGTAAATTAGAACGTTGTGAAAGCGTACCTTCGGAATGAGGGGAGAAGGGGCAACAAAAGTAAGAAGAGGGAAAGACAGAAAAGCAAACTGTGAGAGAAAAGCAGACTGGGGAAAGTGGGGATAGAAAAATGGGAAAGCTAGTATAAAATGTACAGAATGAGTCATCATGGAGGATGAACATCAGACTGCATTGCATAAAATGTTTACCTGATGTGTAAGGAGGCCATCTACTAGATTTAATTTGAGTCCTTGAACAGGGTCCAGAGTAATCCACGTGTATCTGTATTTAATTTCTTGGTTGTAGAATAGAAGAAAAAAGTTTTCCAACTGTTGCATCAACACAATTTTCATAAATCACATACTTTAAATCATATATTTGGTAGTCTTCCAATACACAAGGATAAATTCCTTAGCAGTCTTAAGGGGGTGTCTCAACAGAGAGTTTATAACATTTGAAGGGGAGTGGTGTGCAGTGTTGGAAATATATTAAGGGGTCTTTTCCTAGGGACAGGTCAAACATATGTAGATTTTACCACTTTGCAGTAGCAAAGGGATGGATCCTTTTGATTCTTGACATAGCTAGGAAGTCAAAGGCAATTCTGCAAGTTTAAGGAAGTTTTATACCATATTATGAGGAGCTTTTAAAGCCTTTCCAGAAACTTGATTGTGATAGAAAACGTACAAAAAAAGAGAAAAATGCATTATTTTTTTGGTTTGTCAAAGGTGACCCGTAATTCTTCCCATTGCCTAAAATATTTGGTAGATCCAAGTTGGTTGAATGAGAAGAAGTAAACATATAAAATAAATAGAGTGGTAAATTTGAAAAGGGTCTTGGCATAAATCTTTGAATGTGGTGATTGCTCTTGTATGTACAAAGGTATTGCCAAGCATTTCAAGATGAGAAAAAAAGTGAGTTCTGTGCCCCAAATGGAAATTATTACAAATATCTTGATTTTTCAGAAGTTTACTTTGTGTGGTAAAGTTTATGATTCTAATGTAGCCCTTTTGTGTTAATGTCAGTAACGGGAGATTTAAAAAAGCCTTTGGAGTCTCCTAAACCCCCTGGGACCCTACCAATTAGGCCGCAAAAATTTAGGTTTGTAAACATACCAACATTGGGGAGGGTGGAGGATATTCTTGCTGGATCCTCCAAATTATGTCATTTGGGCATAACTGGTTATATAGATTAATATACACTGCATCTATGCACCCAGTATATTTCTATATCTTTTGGCTAAGCTATCCCAAGCTACTGTATGATAAAATGCTTCCCATTGTTTCTCTTCTTTTTGAAACAATAGGGCACCACAGAGATGATATTAACAATGGTTTAAGAGAAACCATTCAAGTTAAAAAAATGACCTGTTGTATTGGGTTAGACCCCCCAACACATAATTTTTGCATGTGCATTGTTTATTCAAATCTGAAAGTACATTAAGACTAAAATGGACTTGCTGGAAATACAGAAGCATTTGGCAGTTTATTGGTTGCCATGGTGATGTTACCCCAGTGACTGTAAGGCTGCAGGATTGTAGCAAATACTGCAGAAAAGATTATTAACACATACATACATTCATAATTAATAGATGGAAAATATGTTTTAATGTTACCAACAATAAGGGCCCATCCATCCAATGGCAACCAGACTGTTTGCCAACACAATAGTGTTATTTTCTACAAATATAAATAATTTATACAAATTTCTGTTCTTCCCATTCATAAAAGGACAAACATCTAGAAAAATACCACTTGGTAAAAGGATTGTCACTTTCAGTATAGTAAAGAATGTGCTTAGCCAATTTCTCTGAATGAGAAATCTCAAATCGCTTAGTAGCAGTCACCACATCAAAGAGGTTTGATGTCATAAAATTTTAGGCATAATTGGCATAACAGGTTGCATAAACAAAAAGAAAAGTACTCCTAAATCATACCCATGGATGAAGAACTGTTGCAGAAAGGTTCTGATCCTTTAGGAAATTATTCAGTGCAACACCTCCCATGTTTAATGGAAACTTCCTGGCCTGAGTTATTCCATAGTAACCAATTCCCTGCCACTAGAATTTTACTGATTTAAACCAAACAAAACAAAAAAAAATTGCATTTATTTTTTTCCTTTTAGCACCATACCCGCTTAAGTCCCCCATCAAACATGGGGGCAGACAGCAATGCAAACTGGGAAAAAATATTGACAACCCCAAAGGGGGACCTAGTTCAGTTTGTGGGGCTGCCACATTTGGCCAGAGACTCATTTCAATTCCTTTGGCCCTTTCCTGTAAGGCTTCACCAGAGACCAGAGGGGGAGGCATACAACATCAGATAATAAGAATACAAACCTAAGACCATGGCATTTCTTTGAAATTGATACTTGAGACACTTTCCAATCCGCATTGATTACACAGCTCAACAAAATTTGTTTATTTCACTTGCCAAGGATTTTATTAATCTATTTATCGTATTTCAAGTCTGTCAGAAATTACTTCAGTTTCATTGAATTGGCTCTAGTTCTTGTGATACAGAATTCGGAATAGACAATTTTACCAACAACAAATGTTAACAGAGCATAATATTATCAATCTTTATTTACACTGATGTTTTGCATTTTATATATTAAATGTAGCATTATTTTCATAAAACATTCATTCACCTTCTTTTTATTCATACATTTTCTTTTTTTACAGAAATATGAGTTCTTCAAAAAGAAGTTGTTTAAATGGCCCAAATGTTTTTTGCTACATTTGTGATAAATATTCTCAGCAAAAACATTACAGAATTTGTGAAACAAGCATATCTTGCATATTTTGGTATTAAATTGGAGGACCAAGATAAGTATTGGGCTCCCCGTATGGTATGCAAAACTTGTGTAGAGTGTCAACGTCAGTGGAAAAATGAAAATTTAGTGTACCTAAGGTATAGCGAAAGCCCAAAAACCATCATGATTGTTATTTTTGTGCTGTGAATGTAAAAGGTTTCAATCGTTAGAAAAACAAGTGGGAATACCCTGATTTGGAACCAGCAAGACAACCTGTGCCGCATGGTGCTGATGTTCCCATACCAGTGTTCAGTACACTCCTTGATATTCCTGTATCTGACATGGAGGATATACAGGGTTTGGAGTGTAATCCAAGAGTTAGCAGTGGAAGTGAATATGAAGGGAGTGTTTCATCAAACCAGCAGTTCCCCCAAGAGAAGCTCAATGATTTTTTTAAACATTCTTTATTTTTTAAACAGAGAATGGATAGATATTCAGGACATACAAAAAACAGTACATTGCACATTTCGCTTATTCCAATAGAAATCTGTGAAATAAAGAATGGAAATCTGGGGTTTTTTGGCAAAAACACAACTGTATTAATGTGACTTTCACAATGGCAGATAATACAGTGCAGTAAGTCTGCAGCATTCGTAATTCTCTGGTAGGCTGCTGCTTGCTTTCTTTTCTTTTACCCATTTATGGAAATACGTGGAGAAGAAGGAGGGTGTAAGTAGAGCTCAATGATTTAATATGTGACCTAAGTCTATCAGAAAAAGCATCTGAACTTTTAGCATCCAGGCTAAAAGAAAAGAACTGTCTGAGACCAGAAGTTAAAATAACCTTTAATAGGACAAGAAAGGAGACACTCCTACCATATTTAAGTGAAGATGGGGATTTGGTGTAATGTTGTAACATCCCTGGACTACTAGCCCATATGGGAGTACCAGAATACCAAGCAGAAGTCTGGCGGCTTTTCATAGACAGTTCCACTCAAAGTTTGAAATCTGTTTTACTGCATACTGGCAACTCCTATGCATCAATTCCAATTGGTCACTTAACAAAACTAAGAAGAATATGAAAATATCATGTAAATGTCTTACAAAAGCTGTCATGAACACCAATGGTCCATATGTGTTGATTTGAAAATGGTGAACTTCCTACTTGGACAGCAAAGTGGATACACAAAGTATCCATGTTTCATCTGCGTGTGGGATAGTAGAGCAAAGCAGAATAACTGGAAAAAAGTGACATGGCCTCCAAGGAAAAACATGAAAAAAGGTAAAGTAAACATCATTAACGAGCCAATGGTTGACAAAGAAAAAATCATTCTTCCTCCACTACACATAAAGTTGGGATTAATGAAACACTTTGTTAGAGCACTGAACAAGGATGGTATTTGCTTCAAATACATTTGTAGATTCTTCCCTAGATTGAGTACTGAAAAATTACAAGAAGGAATCTTTGATGGAGCCCAGATCAGAAACTGATAAACGATTCAAATTTAACAAGTTACATGACTGATACTGAAGCTTCTGCCTGCTACAGCTATGTCATGGTTGTCAAGAATTTCTTGGGTAACCATAAAGCACAAAATTATGAAGAACTGCTACAAAACTTGCTGTTAAACTTTAAAAATTTGGGTGTTACTATGAGCATAAAGGTACACTATCTCCATAGCCATTTGCAAAAATTTCCAGAAAACCTTGGCAATTTCAGTGAGGAACAAGGGGAGAGATTTCGCCAAGATATAAAGGTGATGGAAGAAAGGTATCAGGGCAGATGGGATAGACACATGATGGCAGACTTCTGCTAGAGCCTTCAACGTGATTGTCCTGATCAGCATAAAATGAAATCATACAAAGTTTTTCAATGACTTCTTTGTGATTAGTAGTGTTGATGTTCGAATTCGGGTTGTCCCTATATTCGTCCCGAATATGGCTGTTCAAATTCAGATAGACCCGACCCAAAAAACACAGCAAAAATTCAGGATTCGACCGTGGGAGCTTTGCGGTCACAGCTAATTGAAAGCAGGTGCCTTCAATTAGCTGTAACCGCAGGCAATACGAGGGCAATAGAGGTTGAATGGAGATACTATCTCCATTCATTACCTCTACTGCTCTGTGATTGGCTGAGAAATAGGAAACCCTGATGACAGCTCAAGCATCATCAGGGTTTCCCTTTCCTCCGCCAATCAGGGAGCAGAGCAATCAGCGGAGCTTTACTATGCTGACAGCTCTGCTCCTCTGATCACTAGTCACACTCGGGGTCGCTTAAAACTTTAAAAAACCCCACTTACCTTGCTCTGGTCCCCGCAGGTCCTGGGGACACATCCTCCTTCTCCGATTTTCATCCGCAAACTGCAGAGACGATCTCCTGGGTTTTCCAGTGACGCCAGTGCATGCGCTGGTGCGGACGGGAGGAGCAGCGGGAAATTCAAGTAATTTTGAATTGGATTCAATACAAAATAGCTGTATTGAGTCCAATACAAGGAAATCTTCACATAATATATACATAATTATATTATACATGCTTCTGTACAGTTATATCACGTTTCACTATTTTTTTGATTTTTTTAACAGATTTTTGTGTTTTTTTATTAAAAGTTTATTATTAAATATATTAAATGTTGGACATATTTCGGTGAGTTATGCCTAAGAATTATAGCCTACAATGTAAAATAAATTTCCATGCAAAAAAAAAAGTAACACTTTTTGCATGGAAATACGGACAGCATTAGAACGCTAGGGGGGTTAAAGCCCAGAATCCATGCTCCTGGAGAAGGGTGCATGGGTTACAACAGTCATCATGAGTGCATGGCCTGAGCATTCCACTGATGCAGAAGTTTCTCTAGACATTCACCTGTGGATTCAGTCAACCATCTGAAGTTTTAGTCATCCTAACTCTTCCTATTATTGCTGGCAGTACTTCTGAGTATCCACACACAATTACTGTTGTGCTTCACATTTGGCCTCCCACAGAGGAAAAATTCAAGGGCCACTTTTAGCCCTCCCCAGTGGTTTAAAAGCCTGGCCTCACCACTTTACCAGCTTCACAGTGGCTTTCCAAAGTTAGTTACTTGCTTACACAAGATATCAGCATAGGAAAGAGTGGCTACCTTAGTTGCTGCTGTAGCTGCTGCTCTCTGCCCTAGCGACAGGTGATGAATGGGGAGACTTGTCCTCATTTAACCTCTAGTGCCCAGGGATCCCACACTGACAGGAGGATTCCCAAGGCTGTAATCATGAATGAATGCAGCCGTGGCAATCATCCTACCACAGGATGATCCCCACGGCTGCCTTCAGCTGTGGGACTCCTGTGTTCTTAGATGGAGAATATCTATCCAAGAACACATACTACAGTTATGCTAGGGCTGCAAGAGCAATCAGGGGAGCAGAGCTGTCAGCTTCTACACAGTAACAAAAATAACCCAAATTTTTCCCCCCATAGACTTTAATGATGTTCTAATTCGGCGTTTTTTTTCACCTGACTTTTTTTAATTATAGGTTTTATTAATTTCCTTAAAACTTCAATACAAAAAGAAAAAGGAAAACAAACATACAGACAAATGAGAATTGTTGAATGATTACAAGGCAATGTACAAAATAAGCACACTAAACATAACATAATCAAATAAAAAGAAAAGAACTACAAGTGTTTGCCCAAATATTCCTGATATTAATCATGAAAACAACAGAACCGTACCTCTATTTCTGAATTGGTTCCAATGTAACAAAGAAAATCTAAATAAATAGGACCCACATAGGGGTTATGGTAAACTGTTCTCAATAACCATGTAAAATATTTAAAGTGATCAAATATTTGTGACTTTTCAGGGTTATCTAACACTTTGTTAATAAAAATATACCAAACCTTGAAAAACCTCCTTACTAGTTTATCTTCTGATCTTTCTGCCTCAAACCTTTCTGTATCAAAAACTTTTTGATACAAAGAAATTACGTTTTGTACTATGGGTATTATTGGCTGTATCCATTCTGTCAATATTACATAAAAGAGATTTTTATGTAGAGGGTTTGTTTTTGGGAATGTGGTGCGGTTAAGGACTTATAGTGATTGCATATTTGTAAAAAAATATAGAGGGTGTATTGTCCAAAGCGGCAAGTCATATTTGCGCTGTAAAACCTCTCTAGAGTATGGTCTAAACGTTTCCTCATCAACCACATCCATAAACCTATTAATACCCTTGTCCTTCCATTAATGGAACACAATATTTAGTTGTCCTGTGGAAAAACTGGGGTTACCCACAATAGGTAAATACTTGGAAACATTGGTTGGCAGTTTCAGCCTATGGCGTACTTCTCGCCAGGTAAGTATCGTATCTGTATCTATCGTATTCTGTTGGAAGATTACTAATTTTCTGATGAAAAAGAGCTCTCAAGTCCCATGGGTCCAACAGATCTTGCTCCAAACTGTAGTTTGAATATTTGGAAGATCCTGACAGCCAATCTACAACAAGGCGTGTTAGACAGGCTAAATTATACAAACGTATAACTGGGAAACTCACTCCTCCCTCCTCTTTGCGTAAACATAGTTTTGATAGAGACAATCGCGCCCATTTGTCTTGCCATAGAAAAGTGCTGAATGCTGCGTTAAGCAATTGCACATCCTTTTGTTTGAGTAAAAAGGGAATAGACTGCATGGGATAGAGCAGCCTCGCGAAAGGATGTCATTTTAACCAATTGGCACCTGCCAAAGAGGGAGAGTGGTAACCGACTCCACAAATTTAGTTATCTCATTATCTTTTGAATCAGAGGTGGATAATTTAATTGGTTTAATGAGGAAGGTGTCTTACCAAACCTAATACCCAAATGAGTAATAAATGAGGTGGCTACCATAAACGGGTATTACTCGTCCACATTCTCTTTTAATATGCAACAATGAGAGTATTTCACTCTTTTAAAATTAATTTTCAATCCTGATATTACACCAAAAATGAGAACAAGGCCTGAATATGGACAATGTCCATGGAGGGATGTGCCGTGAAGAGCAGAATATCATCGGCAAAGTATGCAGCCTTAACCCTCTCCTTACCAATTAGCACCCCAATTAGTAAAAAGTTTAATGGTCCTTAACAGAGATTCCAGAGCCAGGTTGAACAGCAAGGACGACAATGGGCACCCTTGCTTTGTTACTTTTTGTAGCCTAATGGATGCCGATATAAAACTTGTGATGTGAAACCTAGCTGTAGGTGCTATATACATATTGTGGAGTAAGTTCTAATAAGTGTCCTTCATCCTGATATGACGCAGTACAGTGAATAGCCATTGCGTGTTGACAATGTCAAACGCCTTTTCGGCGTCGATTCCCACCACTGCCGTATGAAGCTCAGGGCATAGCTTAGCAGTTTCCAACAATGCCAATACTGTTTGGATATTAGTTACTGCCGATTTTCCACGAAAAAAAACCCAATTGGCAAGGGGATATCAAGTCTGGGAGCATAGAGGCTAGTCTATCAGCCAGAATTTTTGATAAGACCTAGGCATCCACATTCATTAAGGATATGAGATGATAGGACTCTGGACACCCAGGATCCTTATCTTTTTCGGTATTACTTTTATATAGGATTTTTTCCCAGGGAGAAAGTATTGCCCCGTTTCCACCATGTGGTTATAAAGATCGTGTAAAGTGGGCACTAATTCCTCCTTCATCATCTTATAAAATTCGATAGTGTAACCATTTAGGCCTGCCACTTTCCCATTAGACATTGAGAAATCGTGGATTGAATTTTCAGCATCGTTATAGGGGCATCAGGCAAACCAAGTTGTTCATTGGCTAAAGTCAGCATCAAAATCTGCCACATCCCTGGATGATATTGGTTCAGTTTTATACAAATGTTATTAAGTACATGGCAAAGGAGGAATTTATTTCTCCTGGGTGACATATCAATTGACCCTTCGAATCTAAAAGAGATGTCACATAACTTGGTTTGAAGGGAGGACGTACCAAGTTTGGCAGCATTTTCCCCAAATTTAACATCCACTAGTTTCTGTCTGTACTGTTTGTATTTTTCCAACCACCCATCAAAGTTTTTTTGCCTCATGCCATTTAGTTTTAGAAAGGATTGGGAGGTTGGAGTTTAGTTCTTGCTGCGCCTTACTTATCATTTATATTTTTTGTATTTTGCCATAAATGCCAGTATTCTGCCCCTAAGGCAAGCCTTTCCAGCTTACCAATACAATATTGGATCAGTTTGATGTTCCGCATTATGAATTTTTTTATTCTGTTAATGTCGATTGCACAACCGCCCACAATTCTGGATCTTTATACAAATCGTATGGAAATTGCCATAAATACGCCTCACCCCTTGGGAGAGAATTTAAAACATTTAACATAATTGAGGCATGGTCTGAAACTACCATTGTCCCTATCTCCAGAGAGTCAGCAAAGAAGTTCAGTGAAGATGAACAAAATAGGTAGTATATATGGGAATGCGATGCATGTACAGGAGAATAGAAAGTAAATTGGTTTTCCAGTGTGTACTGTTCCCTCCAAAAATCCTGAAGATGTAAGGATTCCCAAAAGTCAGATGAGTCAATATTTTTTGTTGTGGAGTATATAATTTCAAGCTATTTAAAGAAATTCCGATTTCTGGCTTCCTATCTTCTAAAAGGTTTATGGCTGAATTAAAATCTCCTCCTACTATCTCATATATACAGTATTTTGGTCTTGGGATACCCAACCAGAAGGTTTGAAAAAAATTTACGGTTGGAGAGTTGGGAGCATACACATTATATACGGATACCTTTTTGTCTGCCAATTCTAAGACTAATTTGACTATTCTACCCTCCTGATCTGCTGAATGTACTATTGCCTTAACTTAACCCCTGTAACTATTTACAAGAATTAAAACTCCAGCTTTTCTATCAATAGCTGGAGACCCATATACTTCCAACCTGCTCCCTGGATCACATCTGTCAAAATGCAGTGATCCACGAATGATTATAAATCTTTTGCCAAAAGATCTCTCACTCAATAAGGTCTGTGATCTTCCCACCAATTCAAAAAACAAAAACCCACTGGGTCCTATTAGTGATCTTGTGTTCCAGAAACAGATGCAAGGCTCTGTTCCCCAATGCTTCATTGGAATATTGGGCACATACACATACCTTGTTTAATCCAGGAAAATGGTTGGCTTTAAGTAGAAAAATCCACTTAGTTTTGATTTGCAGAAGTTTCTTTTCAAAATCATCCCCCCTTAAACCCCATGGCACATTCAAATGCGGCCATTGCAACCAATGTGGATGTATACATGAAAATCAAACACTCCAACTCCCCAATGGTTCTATACATAAACTCTAATATCATGTTAACTGTCAATCTCTAGGTATAATTTATCTCATAACATGCTCTTATGGCCATTTCTATGTTGGTAAAACTAAAAGATTGCTTAAATAGGGGATCTATGAACATATCTACAAAAATGGCAAAATGATGACACCAATCACTTTCCACATAGGAACTGAACATAAATTTGACACATAAATTTTGCTGCTTTGGAAAAAGTCCCTCTAAATTTAGGAGGGGGTGATTTTGATAAGAAATGGCAAATTGAAACTAATTGGATTTTTCTACTTAAAGCCAAATGTATTAATATAATTTATTATTATTGCACTATATAATGTATTTCAATATCTATCCTTTTAATAATTTACTGCATTATATGTACCTAAGTGATTTCTGTTCTGGTTCCCCATATTAACATATATGTCTACTTTGCCCGTTTATTACCAATGTACTATTGTACTTATACTATATGTCTACATTCACTTATGCATATAATATGCCACTACGGTTTATGTATTTTTCATTCTCTCTTCTCAGTCATCACACAATATCACTGCTCAACATCAACTCATACACCATGTGTGGTGTCCTTTGGATCTCCTGACTTGCAGGGACGGGAGCATCAGCGATATGGTTGATGCTCACCAGCTACTAGTTACCACACTCCTACCTGTGTTTACCCCGTACATGTCCATCCTTTTGGATGAATATGCTTTGCCCGATGCACGCATCCTCTGTCGGGTCTCCACAGGACGTCACGCATGACATCATCGAGTGATCTGCCGGGAATCCCCAGCCACGGTGTAGTCATCCGGTGCGTCCCGGGGTACACACACGCTCGGGACATGCAAGTGGTGATGAGGCAGAACCTAGATACGCTGCTCCTTATAAACAGGTGCCTTGTCCGAGGATCTCCTCACACCACACCTTCCCTGACGTACACAGACCGTTGATGCGGCTACAGCATCAGGTCACCTAGGAACCTGCTCCACAGGAAGGCAATGACTAGAATTCAATTGCTATATTTATGATCAGGGAACTTAATTTACCTGCTTACCATTTTCAACAAATTAAGGCCTAGTCTACACGAACGTTTTTCCCAGCGTTTAGCCTAACGGTTTTAAAGCCCATGTTTGAATTCCCCATGCATTCCATTGGGCTAATCTACACCAGGACGTTTCCTTCAGGCATGTTTATGAGCTTTATCTTAAACATTGCTTGCAACATTAAAAAAATTAAAACAAGGGGTTACAGCTGGAAAATGCCCATAAACGTGGGAAGACTTTAATGGTATGTTTTCCTGCGTTTTTAAGCACTTAAAGTGTAAACGCGTTAAAAGTGCTGGAAAACATGGAACGTGGAAAAAACGTGGGAAAATGCAGCATAGGGGTTTTCCAGCATATAATGTTGTGTTTGGTTTATTTTATTATAATCAGTATGAATGTTTAACATTACTTGGTTCTATTAATATTATTAATAAACACCATATTTTGTATGCATTATTAGGTTTCTTTATTGGTTTATTTCTTATATATAATGTATATTCAGATGCTGTCAAGTATGTGTGCATTGCTTCGCCTAACGTATTGCTACCCCTGAGGAAGCCTACACCAGCAAAAACACGTCGGGTATCACGGCCTTACGTATGCAAATCTGTGCGACCAGTTACACATAAGGATTTGATTAGATGGCTGTAATGCGTCTGGGCACACAAACCACAGGCAACCCCAAGAATCCTTTTATCAAGTTTTATTGTCGTCATAAAACAAGACAAGGGTTATTCACAGATGATCAGTCTGATTAGCGTGGTACAGAAGGGTAAGGCAAAAAGCAGGTCAAAAACAATCCAAGGTCAGAGCAGGCGGGGTTCAGGCAAAATCAGGTATCAGACTGGGTTGCTATTGGTAACGACAACAGGTTAACATGCACCAACACAGAGAACACACCCAAGAACACTGTACACACAGAGGGTTATAGCGGGCAATGGTGTTCAGGACAGGGTCTCCCTAAATGGCCTGAGTGGCCAATGACCTTGTGCCACCTGGCACCATTTGATTGGAGGATAACTGAATCCAGCCAATCGGCCGCAGGGAATTCAATCTAACTATGTCCCGCCCCGCGGTGAGGCAGCCAAGTGCCTCGCCCCTGGGGGGTACAAGAGGCACGCGTAGTAGCGTGCGCACCTCTTCCCACAGCACCCCTGGGACGTGCCCTACTTTGCACATCCCCAGGAGTGCTGAGAACAAGACTTTCCCTGGCAGAACAGTAGTTCGGCTGGAACGGATCCCTCCGCCTGCAGGGAGAGACACGCTAAGAGCAGGGAAGCAGCCTCAGCCACACTGCCTGCTGCAGAGGCATCTTCCTCTGCGGCTGTGATCCCCAGGGACGCCGTGGGCTCCCTGGAAAGGTAGGTTCCTTACAATGGCTACCTTGATTTTTGTGTTTTTTGTATAATGAGAAATTATCACTAATGCAACCTACTGTTTGCCAAAAAAAACCTTCTCTTTGTCTATTTCTCACATATTGGTACCCAGGGTTGGCAACATAGCCCATTTGAGGCAGTATTTAACATAATAATACATGTATGAAGAGCTACTAAGATATGTGTAAATATTCAAATTATACAAATGAGAGGATGGATTCCCTATTATTTGTTTTACAGCTTTAGGGTATTGCATAGAAACATTACTACTTAACCACCTGAGCGTTACACTGAGGTCTAGATTTCTGTACCAAAAGTGATCCACTGTTTTTCATGAAATTTTTTTTTTTAAATTGTAGAGGATACGCAAGTTTGTGTCCAATCAAATAAAAAAGATAAATTTGAATTTCCAAGTTATTTACTTTTATTTTATTTTTTTTATTTTTTTTTGCCCGACCTTCGTACGGGCATACCGGCTAGGTGGTTAAGTGACTGAAAAAGGTACTTTTTTTGTAAATAATACAAATGGTGGTGCGTAAGCAGAGTGTATTTTATACGTACAATAGAGAAGGGCAGAAGTTGCCCCCTTTCACCTAGTAGATGCTCTAAATGAGTAACACCTCTCCTAGACAATTTTTAAGTACTGTCAAGCCTGAGGAAAATAAGGAGAGGTATGTAGAGGCAGTGCAGGGGAGCTAGAATTGAATACCCTATATAGTTTCATAATTTCCCTCTAAGCAATGAAAGTATCCCTGATTAACAATTTTTGTTTTAACTATAGGGGTATAGTTGGAAGAGGGGAGTGTAACAGTCCCCTTGGAGACTAAGGCCTGACTATTTGAGCTTCTAGCTGGGTGTGAATGTAACGGGAAGTATTATGCCACTAATCTCTAGCATGGCGCAATAAACAGGCCAAATGATACGTTCTGATGTCTGGAAAAAATAACTCCCATATTCACCTTAGGCAAATATAGTTTATGTCTAGCTATACGTTGCAGTTTGCCTTGCCATAAGAAGGAATTAAAAGCAAATTGTAACTTTTTGACATCATTATGGCATGGGAGGAATAGTACATTTTCTAGTGTACGCCTTGCAAAACTTATCATTTTAATCAAATGACATATGCCCAATAAAGATAGTGGCAGATGTCACCAGGACTTCAACTTGTTCACAGTTTTTAGTAATTAGAGGTGCATAATTGTGATTATACATTTCCGGTGCCTCTCTAGTAACTCTTATACCTTCAGCCCCATCCACGAGATACAAATTTTTAATTATGGTTGAAATTTGTGCATTTAACAACACTTGCTTTTTGAGTAATTTATTTGAAAACCTAAAAAGGTTCAAAACTCTGCTATGTGGCACAGAAGACTATGCATGTCTCTCTGTGGATTGTTCAGAGATAATAAAATGTCATCTGCAAAGACCGCAGATTTCATTGTTTTTGTGTGAACAGACTTCGGTTGTAAAAAGACCTGGCAAGGGGTTCTATTGCCAGAATAAATAATAAGGGTGACAGGGGGAATCCCTGTATGGTTCCTCTGTGAAGGGGAAAACATTCTGATAAGACTCCATTTTACGTGGATTTGCACCTTTGGGGAGAAGTACATTGTTATGTCACGGATATAATTTGTGACAGTTTATGCAAATATTGATGGGTTCAATTTGAAGTGTACAAAGAGAGATAACACAAAGACTTGATCGAATATACTATTTAATAATAGGATAGATAGACAAAACAATGCAGTTACAAAGACTTAGATCTAACAAAAATACTTAGCTGTGGAAGTGAGTTGCATTCATCATCCAAGGAGTCTTCCAAAATAATGGCTTGGCAGATGATCAAAAAACATGTTGCATACGGTTACTTCTGGTCAAGACTAGTTAATAAGCATGGCACTGTGTTTTTTAACTATCCAGGAAACTGAGACAATGACCAGTATTTTACCTTATAAGGATGCCAGTTAAAGGATATGCTGCATTCCTTTAGGATGACCTCATATATGGTATACATGTACCAGTATATACTGGTAAAGCATAATTGTTGGTGAGACATTACTGATATTAAATAAATTGTGCTAACCCAACATACATGTACCACAAAAACAATACAAAGAGGCCCTGAAAACTGAAATTTTGCATCACTAAGTGCATCCACTCCCACTTAACACTTTTACATGCTTTTTCACAGTCGAGCGACAACAATACCTCCGACGGAGAGAAGGAACCTGACAGATGAGCCTCCTTAAGCACTAGCAGCAATTTCCTGATATTGTACTTGGTGGATCTGCCGTACAAAAATCCAGACTGTGCCGGTCACACTAATTTAGGTAGCAAAGTGGCCAAGCGATCCACCAAAATTTTTGAAAGAATTTTTACATCAATATTGATTAGCAATATTGGCCTAAAAAAGCCAGATCATGGGGGTCTTTGTTTTTCTTGGGAATTACTTTCACAAATGCTAAGTTGCCTGATGGTAGATAGTTGTAATTAGTAAAAAGATCATTTTATACCATCGCTAAAGGGTTTGAAACTTCATCAACCAAAATTTTGTAGAACTCGGATGGTAAACCATCCGGTCCTGGTGCTTAAGAATTTGCAGATTGCTTGATCACAGCAACCAGTTCTTCAGGATTGATTTCAACATTTAGAAAAGAGAGGTCATCACTTGATAGCTTTGTGAGAACAGTCTTGTCCAAAAACACACGTCCCTCATGTTAATTGAACCCATTGGAGGAATACAGATTGTGATAATAGGTGGCGAATATTATTGCAATGTCTCTCGGAGATTCCTTTAGGGATCCCCTGGTATCCCTAATGGCCACAACTGGGCTAGGCTGGTGATATCCTCTAACCAAGTTAGCCAGATGTTTACCCAAATCTGATAAGAGCTGATTAGCTCTGCTGATAGAGCTAGACAGAATGAGAAGAGCACAGTCGAGTCTTTTGGGAAAAAAAACCCTCATCATGTAAACAATGTCTCCACCCAGTGGGCGTGTGTAATGACGTCATCAGAGCAGTGTGTGTATAAATGCTGCATGTCACATTCCTCAGCCCTACAGCTCTCTGTGTAAAAACCTTCATATACCCTAAACTGTATTTCATAATGACTTGAAATTTTCAGGGTGCACAGGGAACTATAGTTAGCACTAGTGTTGGTCGAATAGCTCACTATTCGATTCACCAGCTATTCGCTCGAATAGAGCAAAATAATTCGGGTGGTCAAATGTCAAAGTTGAACACCATTAAAGTCAATGGGAGGAAAAATTCGGGTTTTTTCAGCACTGTGTAGAGAGCTTCTACAGCCTCCAAACAGATGTAAAAAGATACATTATAAAAGGATACATAAAAAGATACATCATAAAAGGATACATAAAAAGATACATTATAAAAGGATACATACAAAGATACATGTACTTCACATGAATATTAAGAGCACCTGTCACATCAATATTAGGCT
The DNA here is from genome assembly GCF_032062135.1 of Pyxicephalus adspersus. Taxonomy (NCBI): domain Eukaryota; kingdom Metazoa; phylum Chordata; class Amphibia; order Anura; family Pyxicephalidae; genus Pyxicephalus; species Pyxicephalus adspersus. The sequence continues at coordinate 58,422,359 of NC_092860.1, forward strand.
AAAGCTAGGTACACACTTCAAATAATTATTGTTAGAAAACGAACGATTACGACCGATCAACGATTATGCATGATTATACTTGAACAATCATATTGTGCAAAATTCTGTGCAATATACAATATGATCGTTCAAATATATACCACCAACAGTGTCCACATGCTAGATACAATCGTTTTAATGATGCAGAGAAGGGACATGTAAAGGATATTACATATACAGAACACATGTCACAGCTCCTCTAGGGCTGCGGGAGCAATCAGGAGAGCAGAGCTGTCAGCATAGTAAAGCTCTGCTGACTGCTCTGCTCCCTGATTGGCTGAGGAGAGGGAAATCCTGATGATGCTTAAGCTGTCATCAGGATTTGCCTTTCCTCAGCCAATCAGGGAATCAGAGCAGTCAGCGGTGCTTTACTATGCTGACAGCTCCGCTCCCCTGATCACTCCTGCAGCCCTAGAGGAGCTGTGACATGTTTTACAGGTACAGAACACGTCACAGCTCTGACATGTGTTCTGTATCTGTAACACATATCACAGCGATAGATACAATCGTTTTAATGATGCAGAGAAGGGACATGTAAAGGATATTACATATACAGAACACATGTCACAGCTCCTCTAGGGCTGCGGGAGTAATCAGGGGTGCAGAGCTGTCAGCATAGCAGAGCTGCGCTGACTGCTCTGCTCCCTGATTGGCTGAGGAAAGGGAAATCCTGATGATGCTTGAGCTGTCATCAGGGTTTCCTATTTCTCAGCCAATCACAGAGCAGTAGAGGTGATGAATGGAGATACATATCTCCATTCAACTTCTATTGCCCTGGTATTGCTTGCGGTTACAGCTAATTGAAGGCACGTGCTTCCAATTAGCTGTAACTGCAAAGTTCCCACGGTCCGGGAATCCCACAATGACATTATGATTCATAATGTCATTGTCGGATAACCTGTAAAAAATAAAAAAAAACAAGTTAAAATAAAAACAAACACAAATTAAATTCATTTAAGATTAATTTTTTTTTTTTTCCTGCATTTTTGCAGTCGCATCCTGTTTTTCGGGTCGGGTCTATCCGAATTCGAACAGCCATATTCGGGTCGAATATAAGGACTACCCAAATTCGAACACCAACACTAGTTAGCACCATTCACAATTTCAGCACCGCAGCTTTTACAAATTTTATGATATGGGGATCAGAACTGTAAAATCTTGCGAAAATACAACATTGGGGATGCAGTATTAAAAGCAAGTGCGCCTTGTAATCCTAAATTAAGAATGCAAATTGGGGACCCCAGGGGCCACTTACATAGAAAGAAGCATTGGGAAAGGTCCCCTAAATTTATACTTATCTCTCACAAATCTATAACTGTCATACTATGTTACCCTATCTGCTTCTCCTCTTTAAGCCCCAATTTCCCTGAAATGATGGGGTGTACAAAGCTGAAAATGTAGGTGCAGTGAGGGGACACCTTTGGATTCCCCCCCCCCACACACTAAAATTTCATTACTATGGCAAACGTACTGCCCTGTTACACATTACTGCCACCTCTAACACTGGAACCCCAATTTCTCTGGAATGGGGAGGTGTAGGAAACTAAAAATGTGTGGGGAACATTTGTGGATAACACCCCCTAAAATTTTATCACAATGGCATAATTAGAACATAAAAAACTCTGCCCATCAAAACAAAATTGGGGCATTATTTAGGTGTTTACGCAAAACAAATAGTACTACTATATCAAAGTTCCAAGGCCAAATCCACTTTGTGCCAAACATTTTATGCTTTACCATCCCTTCAGGGTGTTTTTGCAGATTTGAATGGCATTTTAGATGTTGGCCCACTATATATAATTGACTTACTCACCTCAGCTTCGTAGTGGAAGCACATAAAGGTGAATTCTTTCTTTTAACCAGAAGCAATATCATTCATGAATGTTGCTTGTAGCCAAACCCATGATATCCAAAATCATAGGAAGAAATAGGCAATCTTTGCAATGTGAAGCAATATGGTCCAAAAAGCCCTCTTTGTCTATTTCTTCTTATAATTTCTCTTTTCTATGTATATGTACACACATCTAAATGCAAACATTTAGCACAATATTGTGCTGTTTTTAGCCTTACAAATAATTCAGAGGAAGAACAGCTTAAAAACAATCACAATTGCCTTTTTAAACTGTGTCTCCTGGGAGATTGGAAAGAAGATCACATAAACCCCCAAAAAACAAACCACAACATTTTAGAAACAATTTTATTCAAAAGAAACATTTGCTAAAAGGTCACAATAAAATATAAAAACAAAAAAACAAAAAAAAAAAAAACACACATCACTAAACTTTACACTAAATGACAAAAAAATTAAAAAGAACAAACAAAATACATGTAAACCCACACTTCCATGTAAAGCCAAAACAGTTAAAAAATGGCCCAACAAATATTGCATTAAAAAAAACTTACTAAACCAATATGCAATTTTGCCCTATCAAGGGTGGAAAACTGGACTTGAAAATATTTATGCAGGACAAACATTGAAAAGTGGTAATAAAGGCAGAGTCAAACAATATGGCCACAAACACAATAACATAGCATTAAAATTGACTTCAAAATTGCAAAATAGACATTAAAACATTCAAAGTAAAAAAAATAAAAAAGCAGCCATTGTGCTAAATGGTAAGCAAAGTATCAAATGCAGCAACATAGACTAATTAGGATAACACACAAAACAACAGCTCCTCCAAGAAAAGAAAAAGACAAAAGGAAAAAGCAAGTTAAACCACACCCTTATTTATGCTTAAATTTAAGCGCACAGGTGATAGAAATTCCATTCCAATTAGCACTTGAGCAGTCTGTCAAAATTGGCTGTTTTTTTTTTTTTTTGCAATTGGAAATTTTAAGACCATTGATTGATATTATCCTTTAGATTTGTACACCAGTAAACAGATATTCTCTTAACCCCCCCTAGCGGTAATCCCGAGTGTGACTCGGAGTGGGAAAAGAAAGCAAAAAGTGGTAACCCCGAGTCACACTCGGGGTAACTTTGGGGGTCACACAATAACACATAATAAAAGTACAAATACACATATTAGTGCACCAAGCATCATTGCCCAGTGCCCCGATTTACATTTTGCCCACTATTAGCCCTGACCTTGATCTGACCTTTTGATGAGTTATAAATCACTTCCTGAATGTATCATTTCATCACTTTGTCTTTGACCTTGTTTGTTCCTGACTGCTGGAGACCGCATGCCAACCAAACAACATCTCGCCGGCGCAAGCGCTGTTTTGGAGGAATTTGAAAGCAGCGATAGCGATTTGAAGTCCCTTGTGGAATCGAGCGACAGTGATTCACCAGGAAATTTGTCATCGGACAGCGAAAGTGAACTGAGGGATGATTCTGAACCTGTGCGCACATGGTGTCCTATTGACCTTGATGCAGACCAGGCAGCACCGCCAAGATTTCCATTTACCGGCACACCTGGGATGAAAATTGAGGCTGAATGCGACGACCCCCTGGCATACCTGAAGTTGTTTTTGACAGATGAAGTTATCGAAAAAATTGTTGCGGAGACAAACAGGTAAGCCGCTCCTGTGTTTGCTAACTTTTGAAAATTTTTTGCTAATTTTTTTTTATGCCAACATGTATGCTGCTCTGTTTGCTAACGTTTTGAAACTTTTTGCTAATTTTTTTTTTTGCCAACATGTGTGCTGCTCTGTGCTAACTTTTTAAATTTTGTTATGCCAACATGTATGCTGCTCTGTGTTTACTAACTTTTTGTAACTTTTTGCAAACCCGTGCAGAAGTGGTACTGGTCCAAGAACAAAATGATTGCCACTCCATTCTATGGCACAGTCATGCCAGGATACCGCTTTTCCCTCATCATGAAGTACCTGCACTTTGCAAACAATGAAGAATTTGATGAGACTACCCATCCTGCACCAAAACTCAAGAAAATTTGGGAAGTATCCCAGATGATTCTACAAAATTTCCAGCAAACCTATGTGCCAGAAAGAGATGTCAGCATTGACGAAAATCTAATGGCCTACAAGGGGAGGCACAGCTGGGTGCAGTACATTGCGTCAAAGAGGGCACGATTTGGCGTGAAGACTCATATGCTGTGCGAATCCTCAACTGGCTACATCTGGAATACAGTACTGTACACTGGAAAAGGGACACAGTTCAACCCCAGATACAGCCATTATGGATTGGCAACATCTTCAGTGTTTTCCCTCATTGAGCCATAGCTAGATCAGGGCTATTGTGTCATAACTGACAATTTCTACACCTGAGCTTTATGAGTTCCTTCTGCAACACAGAACAGATGCGTATGGAGCCGTTAGGGCTAACTGGCGCAACTTGCCAGCACTGTTTACAAAAGGGAAGCTGAAGACAAGAGAAATTGTTGCCTGGCAGAAAGGCAAGATGATGGCCCTGAGATAGCATGACAAGAAAGGTGTGTGCCTGATGAGTACTGTCCGTGATGCCTCCACCGTTCTGGTACACACAAAACGTGGGAAAGAAGTGATGAAGCCACAGGTAGTGATTGACTACAACAACACCATGGGAGATGTCGACAGAGCTGACCAAGCCATGACATTCTACCCAGCAATGAGGAAACAGCAAAGGAAGTACTACAAGAAGATTTTCAGGCATCTAGTTGAGCAGTGCCTATGGAATGCCTACGTTCTGTACAAAAAAAATCAGAGGCCTGTGAATCATTCAGACTTCATTTTGCAAGTTTCCGAATCCATAGTCAAGAACCATCAAACACCATCAGTGGCTATGAATAGGCCTGGACGTCGTGCTTTCACCGTTGTCAACCCAGAACGCCTGACCGGTCGTCACTTTGTTGAATACATCCTACCAACCCAGGAAAAAGGCAGCACCTACAAGGATGTGCGTGGTTTGCTGCTCAAAGACCGATGACAGAGGAAGAAAGAAACGCAAGGAAACAAGGTTCTACTGTCCTGACTGTGATGTTGGGCTTTTTGCGGCACCCTGCTTCAAAAGCTACCACACCCGGAATGTCTATTAAAAATGTAAATTTTTTTCTAAAATCTGCATTTAATTTATCTTATTATTTATCAATAATATTGCACCCTTGTTTGGAAAATTTCAGTTTGACATTTTTGATAAAAACATTTTTTTGATAAATTACACTGTTGTGGTCTAATATTTTATTATTTTAATGATTTATAAATATGTATTATATTATAATTTATAATTATAATATAATAAATAAATATAATTATCATACCCAGGAGTTAATCCTATGAATTACAGGCCCACAATATAAACAAAAATTTCTATGCAAAAAAAATAGGATCACTTTTTTGCATCAAAAAACTGACAGAATTAGAACGCTAGGGGGGTAATTAAAAAATTTAAAATAAAGTTGGGGAGGATTTAATGTTAAAAGTATTTTCTATGTGTGTGTGTATGTGTGTGTGTGTGTGTATATATATATATATATATATATATATATATATATATATTTATTATTAATATAATTACTATAGTAATTACAATTTTATATATATATATATATATATATATATATATATATATACACACACACACACACACACACACACATATACATATATATCTATAAGAAGCAAACAAGAGCGTGTTTGTGCTTGTGACTTTTGTGGGAAAATCTAGTCCGATGGCAAAGCCGAGGCTTCACATGCGGAAAGTCGCAAGATTTACCCGCAGGCGGCTACTCTGATCAGACATCGTAAGCCTTTATATAAGGGCCTATGTAGAGGAGCTGAACTCGGGGTAACTCTTGCCCAACAGGAAAGAAATAAGTAATTTAAAAATATGCTTTTTTCTTAGCGCATATAGATGTTTTAAACATTTGAACAGCTAAGGGTAATATGTGTGGCATTAGAAAGAATGCTTTTTTAGGGGAACAGTAACTTTTAATGCAAGCTCACCAGTGTAAAACAGCCGGGGATGTGCGGCTCCAGCAGCGAGCCCATTTAGTTGGTGAATTGCGCAACGGCTTACGATTTTGGATCGCGAATACGAATGCGAGACCGAGCCTCCGATTTTGCTGAGTGAATCAGGGCCAATACCTCTGAGATAAGCTTCTGTCCAAAATCACTGAGCGATCAGACATGACCACCATATGTGCAACATGGAACCTCTGCAGTCAATCCCCGGAAACATAGTGGAAAAAATTTAGCCAATCCTTCAGGCACTATATACCACCTAAGTAACACCTTGTAATTGGCTTCCACCAAAGTTGAATTCCAACTCAGAGCAACATGTATGATTGAAATCTGACCTTTTATGGTGGCAATAGAGGAACAGGACTTCTCAATTGCAGATAATCCCAAAGGTTTTAGGGCATGCCTAATATTAGTATTCACAAAGGAACAAAGTTATCTGTAGCGTAAGTGGGGAGCAACTGCGAGGGGGCGGCACCGGAGCTCCAGCGGCTCTGGCTCCGGTAGTTCCTAACGCCCCCTGGCCGATCCACCGGCAACCCCCGGCCCGGATTGGCCAGGAGGCGTTAGGCCGGAACAAACTGCCAGCTAGGCCGTATCTGGCCTAAAGGCCAGAGTTTGCCGACCCCTGCCATATATGTCCAGTGCCAGGTTAGAGTCTCCTAGTAAAATAAATGCACCTTTGACCTTGGGCCATATCTTTTCTAGCATAATATTGAAAGAGTCAACTTGGCCTTCATTCGGGGCATAATATGATGCCACTGATATAAATTGTGTACCTAAATATCCAGTTACCTTTAGGTTTCTGCCTCCTGGGTCTTTAAGGACCACCTGCAATACAAAATTCAAACTCTTCCTAAAACACAATAAAACCCCATTCTTTTTTCTATCAGAGTTAGCACTATAAAATGTAGGATAATTCCTATGTAAATACTGCGGATGATATTTATTAGAAAAATGTGTTTCCTGCAGGGCTAATATATCAACCTTTAAGGCATTATAATATTGAAAGGGGAGTTGAGACCTCAAACATTATGTAAGATGACTGTGATCTTTGAAGGTGTAGAGGTTACCTGGTTCGTGTCTATCGTCATTTGGCCTTAAAAAAAATGATGTTACTTTCAGACATATAAAAGGGGGCGGAGGTCTTCACAAATACAACAAACAAAAAATAAATAAATATACATATCAACAAAAGTTGTATTTTAAGTAAATGCGTGTAAATAACTCAACATTCACAGATGCTTGGAGAAACATACCATTTAGTAGTAATACGACTAATAGCAATAAATAAGTTGTATGTGTATGTAAAATCAAAACTTTTTTAAGAGGGAATTACACCTGTCTGTGTTTTTTTGCAGTTTGTGTTTCCACTGCACATATCCATCAAATTTTATATACTGGCAACATTGTCACCAAGACAGAAAGTAAGTTATAATTCTAAATTTTAAAATGACGATGAGAGTAAGACCTAAAAAGAAATATTCCAAAGGAGACAAATGTTCTGGTGACAAATACCTGGGAAGGGAAATCATATCATATCCTGGCTCCCACACATTCTTTCCCATGACCTGCCCACCCTAATCCTTGGTGATTTTATTGTTGCAATGGATGAGCCTAACCTTCCCTCCTCAGCCAAACTGCTCTCCATTACCTCCTCATTTGGACTCACACAGCACATCAATGGCCCCACACACATAGCCGGACACACTGTAGACCTGGTATTTTCGAAACTCTGCAACCTCACCCTCTTTGACAACTCACCATTCCCCCTCTCTGATCATAACCTCATCACTTTCAACCTATCAAACCCTTGCCCTCCCTTGCC
>NC_092860.1:58432405-58513642 GCF_032062135.1 Pyxicephalus adspersus
ACTGTCTGTATTAGTCTGTCATTTGCAATCCCTATTTAATGTACAGCGCTGCGTAATATGTTGGCGCTATATAAATCCTGTTTATTATTAATAATAATAATAATAATAATAATAATAATAATATCACTTCTGTCAGATTGCCTTTCACATCCTGCTCCATCTAAAAACAAACCCAATTGATGTTTTACACTTTTGGCACACACATTTTAAATCATGAACATAAGCTGTAAACTTCAGTCTTGATCTCCCACTCTAATGTTTGTTTATAAAATGTATTCAGTTATTCACATCTCATTTTTTCAGAATTCTCAGAAAAAAACATAAAAAACCCAGACAGTGATTGCAAAAATGGTAATGTGTGAAGCAAGGTTAAATCTGGGCATCATTCACTCTGAAACAATTTCTTGTAAATGGAAACATCTGGCATTTCCCTGTAGTGTGGCTTGTAACTAGTGACCCATGGTTGGCTCTAAAGTTCAGAGATGAAGACTTGTGATTTGTGCACTGATGCCAGAGTCCTATGCAGGAATTTCTGATGACAGGCAGACATTTGGTCTGTAGAGTGTCAAAGGCACTATTGTCAGTTCATAGTTTGCGGATCACATTTAACTCCCCTATTCCCTGCAGTTATATTTACATGTCATAAAAAAGTACATATCTAATCCCATCCTGGCTTTACAATGTAGAAAAAATAATGATATAAATGGTCATGTAAGTACTAGGTTAAGTAGATATGTTAAACTACATTTAGAAACTGTCTTCTATAGATTATAATAAAATGAAAGCAGAATCTTTATATGGAGTAATACTATGTATTGATTATTATTTTGTTTTATATCCATACTGAACTGCACTGGGGTTATGTTGAAGATTTACAAAGAATGGATACATATATATTGGCTTCAATAGACTAAAATGAATTATTGTTTTTCTTGATTAAAGTCTAAATACACCCATATCCGATAAATTGTAGGGAGATTCCACAAGTCATAGTAAATTGGTATAGTTGGGAGTAAGGATTTTGGAGACACCATTAGGCTATTGTACACAGTAGTTTGTGAAAATTGGTAGCCCAGTTTGTGCGGATCTAAATTGCTGGAGAATTTTCATAGTACTTTATTGGTGCGAATGACATAATTTTGCTTTACCATTTTAAAGTTAAAAATACAAAAACAGAAAAAACAACTATTTGAGCCTCTCTGTTTTATCGTTCTGCTTTTATAGTAATATGATATTAATAAATAGGGATGAGCAAATTATTTCCTCAATGTAAAATACTTTTTCACACTAATAATTCAAAGATATGCCTTTTAGGAAACCAGCACACTTCTATTTTCAGTTTCATCAGCCATCAGGTGTTCTCAGGTGTTACTGAAAAGACCAATCTCATATAACAGGCCCCATCCCCCCTGCACCACCATTTAAATGGATAAAGATAATTCAGTTTTGGATGCTTAAGAAAAAGAAATAAACATATGGTTGTTGGTATATATATTATTTAACAGACTTTATGTGTATTACCTATTGACTGTTTTCATTTGTATTTTTTTTTTCATTTGAGAACAATATGGGCTTTATTTGTAAGAGATATCTGACATTCCCTGGTGAGAATCAATTACTGCCATTGAAACACATGGATCTAGAAAATTCCCAAGAGGGAATGTAAGACTCCCTGATTTAGGAATAGAGCCATATGTATACTTATATTTTTTATTTCCAAAGTTTTCAGTGTTTGTTTACATTGTAGCTTAACGACTATCATATTTGTGTGCATTAGGTACACATATTTTATATATAGTCAAAGACTGGTATGATTGTAAAAAGATAGGAGCTGGGTGTGCAGATGACCACACCTCTCGACCCGTAATAGTATATTTATGTATCACTTAGCTAGCTTATTAGCTAACATACAAAGAAGAAGAAGATTTCCGCCTATACATGTGTTATATATCACATAGGCCACATCCCTTATTGAACCCAGAAAAAAGAACATACAGTGAAGAACATCAATTTTTGTAGGGGGATTTTTTAGGCCAATATCAACTACATATATTATAAAAATAACAAAATTGTATTATTATTTACATTAAAATGCTAATTTCCAATACATAAAACCACATAAAAACCATTATTATTACACACAATAATCTTTCCTTTCTTTCCTTTCAAAACTGAAGGAATTGTAATAACAACTAGATGTGATTTAAAATTAATACCAGAGCAAACCACAAAACAGCTTCACTGCCATCACTACCGATCATTTCCCCACCACTGATTCCAACAGAGAGTGTTGCTAAAAACACAAACATCAGATTCTCTCTCCTCTCTCCTGAGGAAGCGGATATTTCCGGGAAACGCATAGAGAATTACCCAGAATGTATCCCGCACAGGGACACTCTGAAAGGAGAGTTTTGTGTGTAATAATAATGGTTTTTATGTGGTTTTATGTATTGGAAATGAGCCTTTTCATGTAAATAATAATACAACTTTGTTATTTTTATAATATATGTTGTTGATATTGGCCTAAAAAATCCCGCTACAAAAATTGGTATTTTTCACCATATGTTCTTTTTTTATTGGCTAACATACCAATAAACACTTTGGCAATACATAAAATCACACAGACATTATGGGTTAAAATGAATAATAATGTCCAAGAATACAATACACTATTAAAGTTCTACATTTATTAATTACTTGGGATCCCTGTTATTGTTTCATGATGCAAAAAAATTTCTGAACCCCAACCCTATCACTGGGAATCCATCCAAAGGAGTCATTTATCCATACATGAAGGTGGTCAATATGCACACTAACCTAAGATATTATTCTTGCATATAGAGTTGTATTTTTGAATTTTTTGAAAAAATAGATTCTTCACAATTTCCTTAGGGTGACAGAAATCTGGATTTTCAAGTCTTGCTACCGTTGGGCCCCATCCACTGCCACTTGCATTTGAATTATTACAATTATTTAAATTGAGAATGCTCCTTCTTCCTAATATCAGTAAATATAATGAAGGCTGTATTGAAGATTGATAGCAATAGCAGGGGAGAACATGCAGCATTTACCTTTGCTGTGTCTTCAGGGAATTTGTAGGTGAAAGTGCATTCATAAAGAAGTGGGCAGAAGATGCTAATCCACAATATGTATGCTGATAAATTCCTTTGTCCATGCACAATTATTTGTTTAGAAAAAAAAAGTAAATCTCTTCTGTAAAGAATTTTCTGGTAAAATGTGTAAATACGGCTTTTGAATCTTGATAATAATAATTTTGTTTCGTAATACTGCATTTTAGAGCAGGCGAGTCTAGAGAGAGTTAACATAAAGCAATCCAACAGTGTATAAAATCTCTCTGAAGGTCATTTGATCTAGATTTCCTGTTTGGCACAGAGATGGAATGAATTGCTGACTGCCTGCAGCAACACTGTGGATTCCCCTTACACTTATCTACCTAAGAGCATCCAACACCATTTCGCATAAATTTGAGTTCCTGCCCCTGTCTGTAACATACTTATTTATTGGTGGCTATTAACTCTCTGGAAAAGGGAAGGGACCCATCAACTTTACAAACATAGCTGTTAGAAATAAATACTATTTATCCCAATCCATTGGAGATGTTTGGCGTATTTATAATTTTATCAGGCAATACATTTTTTAATAATTTTATTTCCATAGTAATATAGTAGCCACATGTTCCAGAGTACTTTATAGACAACACTTAGCAATTTGTATGAATCTCCTCTCAAAAGAATCTGGCACACTAGTGGGCAGTATGAGCACAGTTAATGGCACCCAGTGTTTTAAGTGTATGTCAAAGCAAAAAAAAAAAAAACATTTTCAGAACAACTCGGGAATACAGACACCTTCCCCAATGCATTATCCCTAAGACTTGTCATTCTGTAGTTCAAGGTAAAATTTAGAAGGGCTCTTTGGGATGACTCAGAAAGTGTGCAGAGGACCCATGAGATCTGTGAACTTATGACAAAATCAACAAGCTTTTTTTTGCACAGATGATTATGTGGGTAAAGGTTACCACAGAGATAAATGTACTTAAAAGGAAATTATATTGCATTTTAAATGAATAAATATTTTAACCTATTTTTGCAGTTTACCTTAACCTCCCTGGCAGTAATCCTGAATTTGGCTCGCGGTTAAACTTCATTACAAAAGCAGTAACCCCAAGCCACACTGGTGGAAATAAGGGCTAACCTGGTCCCCACGAGTGTTCTCTAGTGATGCCGACCCCAGCTTGCATCCCCAGTGTGTGAACATTGGAGACACGAGGCCAGGGGACTCATGGTTAAGGTAGTTCAGAGGGCATTATCTAAATCATCCAATCCCTCCAGAGATTCACAAGTGTTCTAAAGCCAGAGGGCCAGAACGCCAACCAGCAAGCAGGATATTATGGAACCAGATCAAAAATGGCAGCTTACATCTATCCCTATAGATCCTCTTTAGGAAAACTATAGGTTTACTTTATCAGACATAATTAACGCAGCTGTAATAATGTAGTAAATGTACGGGAGCACTCCCTTCGGCTGCTGGTTGTTAGGGAGGTACAGTAGGGTATTGGAATGATTGTGAAGTTTGGGGCAATGAATGGGCGTTCTTGATCAATGCTCGATCTATATATATATATATATATATATATATATATATATATATATAAACATTGATTCGAATGCTCTACTTTTCAATTAAATTTTGTTTTTATCAAATTTATTGTTTAACCCCCCCCCTGGAGTTCTAATCATGTCTGTATTTTTATGTCAAAAGCGTTACATTGTTTTGCGTGGAAATTTGTTGTTTAATATTTTAGGTCTGTAATTCTTAGGAATAACTCCTGGGTATGATAGAGTTTAAAACAAAAATAATAAATTATAATATAATAAATTATTATAAATAATTTTATAAATGAAATTATAAAAAAATAAACTTTAATAAAAATTCTTTTTTTTTAAATTTGTCCAAACAAGGGTACAAAAAAATAAACTTTTGGATTAAATATTTGTTATTTGGAATAATTTTATTATTTTTTTTCTGTGATCAATGTTTTTAAAGCAGATTACAATGTAATCTGCTTTTAAATTTCCCGCCAAACCACGCTATCCCAGCATACCAACGCATCACATCGGTCGAGCCTGGGGATGTGATGCAGAAGCCGGCTGGGGATTGCCAAGGACGCTGCTGGATCAAGGGGAGCAGGTAGGAGTTCTTTTTTTTCCTACCCCGAGTGTGACTTGGGGTTACTGCTTTTGGCATGTAAAATTCAACCCGAGTCAGACTCAAAATACCGCCAAGGGGGTTAAACCATAGAATCTTTGCTTGGTGTAAATGCGCCTTTAGGTCTAGGCTTTTCAAATCTGTGTATTGGTGTCTTTCTTAAACATAGAAATAAGCTGGGATACCTGACCAAACTTTGCTAAACTATTTGGAACTCCAAGGGCTCTATTTATAAAACAAGGAATCTGACAATATCTAAAATATTCCCTGGTACGAATCAATTACTGCCACTAAAACTCTCTATTTTATAACTAGAGCTCTAAGTATTTAGAAACCAATATTTTAGTGCTGACCCAATAGTCAGTGCCATTACATATTTTTTTTACCATGCAAAAACATTACTGAGACCCCTGCCTACCAGAAGTGAGGAAGACATGCTCATTTTTTCCCAATAGCATGAATATATAAACCGCTAAACCAGACCCCAAAACGCTGTCCAATGTGAATATATGCCGAGCCTTGAAAATAAGGACGAAGCTGTGTACATTTTAAATACCCAATCATATGCAATGCTGTGAACAGTCTGTACTCCAAAAAAAAAAAAACAAATTAGCTTATTTGGTATACCAAGTCTGAAGGATCTGCCAGAGTGTACTATATTTAAAAAAACAGTGAATATGACATTTACTAAACATTCACTGCAGATGAATCACTTTAAATTTAAATCATTTTAAACATAGGTCCCAGAAACATACAACTACAATAAATGTTTTGATAAATATAAAAGACTGCTTTTATTAACTTTTTATTAATATACCTTTAAATATTTTCATATATATATATATATATATATAGATATGTAGTTAGTGTTGGTGTTGGAATTTAGGTTGCCCGAAAATGGCTGTTCGAATTTCAAAAGACTCGACCCGAAAAAAAAACGGGATTGCATGGCACAAATTCGTGTGTAGAAAAATATGTTAAAAAAATGTTAAAGTATTTTATTGACTGTGTGTGATTTGTGTAACTAACTTTTAATTTTTTACAGGCTATCCCACAATGACAGGATGATTCCCGCGGCTGCACAGCCGTGAGAATCCTGCTGTCGGTGTGGGATCCCCGGGCACTAGAGGTTAAATGGGGACAAGTTTCCCCATTCATTACTTCTAGTGCTCTGTGATTGGCTGAGGAAAGGTAAACCCTGATGACAGCTCAAGCGTCATCAGGATTTTCCTTTCCCCAGGAAAGAGCTATATCTGGCAAGTAGTATGTATTATTTTGATGAAATTGAAGTCTACATTTTAAATATTGTAAATATGTGACTGAAATTTAAGTGACTGGTGTAAATCTTTGATGTTTACTTTGATAGTATTTTGCTTGTTTTTTGGAAAAAATAAATGGAGATAGATAAAAACAGAATGACATCAGTATTGTTTTTATGTCATTACTTCATGTGAAAGATAATGAAATGTGCAGTCTTATGTGAAAAAGTAATTGCCCCTTCACAGTCAATAAGTGTTTGTGCCACCTGTAGATGATTTCAACTAAATGCATTGCTTCCTGTACTTATTTAAGAGAGTTCTAAATCTCTGAGCAATAATTTTGTCCCTCTTCTCTGAACAAAACTGCTTTTGTTCCACTACATTTGCACTTTTTGTAATCTTAATCAACTCTTTTAGGTTTTACTAGAACATTAAATCAGATTTAGGTCAAAATTTTCGCTTGGCATGCCTTGGTTTAGTTCTAGTACATGCTGATCTTGCAGCAGCAGAGCATCCCTGAAGACTGGAGGAACAATTGCAAAAGGCTGGGTGTTAGCCAGGTATAATGGATCATGTAAACCTACTCACCACTTTATAAGTTGCACCTGTTTAACTGCCTAATAAACCAAATATCTAATCAGCCAATCGGGTATGTAGACATTGTAAATATTAACTGCTTCAGGTTCAAATTGAAAATCAGAATGGGAAATAAAGGTGAATAAAAAGTGGCATGGTTAAGGTACCAGATGGCCTGGTCTAAGCATTTTTAGAAATTGATTATCTGTTTAGAATAATATATTCACAATCATCTCTAAGGTTTATAAAGAATGTTTTGAAAAAGGAAAAAAATATCCAGTAAGGAGCAGTTCTCTAGGCAAAAATGACTTGTTGATGCCAGAGGTAAGGGGAAAGGTCAGACTGGTTAAACTGATAGAATGCTAACAGTAACTCAAAAAACCAACCACACATTCCCTTGACCTACCCATATAATGGCCTTGCCAGCAACATAAAAAAGCCTTCCTCTTTTTTTTCCTCTTTACTTGTATAGTGTTGTGCAGAGCTAGGGGAGTCTTGATATGTCTTTTTAAATGTATTTATAGGCTGTGGAAACTCTACAGATCTCAACTAAGAATAGTAACCTGGGGCTACAATGTGCACATGATCACAAAAAGTAGACAGTGAGATGGTTGGAAAAGCTTTGCTTGGTATGATTTAGACACAATTTCTTCTGTCATCTATTGTTCAATATATTGTACAGGAGAGCCCAATGCATCGAAACACACTGCAATGCATGGACCGTGTATGGTATTGCGCTGCATTCATAGAAAAGATATATCAAAAATGTGGTGCTTAGTAGATTTTATTGCAGAGATGTCACCAATAAAAATAATTTAAGTATATTAAAGAAAGGTCCTAAACAATGTTCAGAAATAAATAAGAAAAATTAATCAAATGACCAGGAGTAGTGTTGGTCGAAAAGCTCACTATTCGATTCGGCAGCTATTCGCTCGAATATAGCAAAAAAATTTGGGTGGTCGAATGTCAAAGTCGAACATCATTAAAGTCAATGGGAGGAAAAATTTGGGTTTTTTTCAGCACTGTGTAGAGCTTCTACAGCCTCCAAACAGATGTAAAAAGATACATTGTAAAAGGATACATAAAAAGATACATTGTAAAAAGATACATAACACTATTACATACCCCTGTACATGACATGACATCACATGAAGATTAAAGAGCACCTGTCAAATCAATTTTAGGCTTCCAATAATTATTGTTAGAAAATGAACGATTACGACCGATCAACGATTATGCACGATTATACTTGAACAATCATATTGTGCAAAATTCTGTACATGCTGTAACAATATGATTGTTCATATATAATCCAACAACAGTGTCCACACGCTAGATACAATCGTTTGAACGATGCAGGGAGGGACAGGTAAAGGAGAAAGTGTACCGCAGAAACATGCACGATCACTGAACGACCATACACGATAGATAGTTAAAGATCGTCGGCCAATCAGATCCACCGTGGCGGTCGTTCATTTCCAACGACAATCCTCGTTCATCGGCGTCCTTGATCACTTTTTTTTTGGACAGTCGGTTGTTCATTGGTCGTTCGTCAGTCGTTTCTAACGATAATTATTGGACGTGTGTATGCAGCTTTAGTCTACACGGACTGTTTTCCCAGCGTTTAACCTGAGGCTTTTTAAAGCCCATGTTTGAAGTCCCCATGCATTCCCATGGGCTAATCTACACCAGGACGTTTCCTCCAGGCACGTTTTTGAGCGTTATCTTAAACGTTGCTTGCAACATTTAAAAAATTAAAATGCTGGATAAACGCGGGAAAACGCTTCCATGAACTCAATGGAGACTTTTTCAAGCGTTTTTAAGCTTTTATGAAAGCTTCCACTGAAAACAATGGGGGCTTTTATAAACATTTTTAGCAGGACTTTGGAATCTGGAAGCCCCCTTTAATAAGGAGACTCCCAGATCTCCACCGCCCCACCTTGGGGAATGAGTACAGGGGTACATAAATCCCCTTACTCATTCCCTGAAAGGGTTAAAATATAAGTAAAAAATAGGACAAGGCTTTAATGTTAAATTATTTTATTAATGTGTGTGTTTGTGTAATTAAACTTTTTTTTTTTTTCAGGTTATCCCAATGACAGGAGGATTTCCAGGGTTGCAATGAACAGAGCCCTGGAAATACTCCTGACAGTGAGGGATTGCAGGGCACTAGGGGTTAAATGAGGACAAGCCTCTCCATTCACCCCTAGTGCTCTGGCTGAGGTTTTACATTTCTCAGCCATTCAGCACTAGAGATGAATGGGGAGACTTGTGCCCATTGAGGGATCGCAGGGCACTAGGGGTTAAATTAGGACAAGGCTCTCCATTCACCTTTAGTGCTCTGTGATTGGCTGAGGTTTTACGTTTTTCAGCCATTCAGCACTAGTCTTGAATGGGTAGACTTGTGCCCATTCATCCCTAGTGCTCTGTGATTGGCTGAGAAATAGGAAATCCTGATGACAGCTCAAGCATCATCAGGATTTCCCTTTCCTCAGCCAATCAGGGAGCAGAGCAATCAGCAGAACTTTACTATGCTGACAGCTCTGCTCCCCTGATCACTCCCGCAGACCTAGAGGAGCTGTGACATGTATTACACATACAGAATACATGTCACAGTTCCTCTAGGGCTGCGGGAGTGATCAGGGGAGCAGAGCTGTCAGCATAGTAAAGCTCCGCTGATTGCTCTGCTCCCTGATTGGCGGAGGAAAGGGAAACCCTGATGATGCTTGAGCTGTCATCAGGGTTTCCTATTTCTAAGCCAATCACAAGCAGTAGAGGTAATGAATGGAGATAGTATCTCCATTCAACCTCTATTGCCCTCGTATTGCCTGCGGTTACAGCTAAATGAAGACACCTGCTTTCAATTAGCTGTGACCGCAAAGCTCCCACGGTCCAGGAATCCCACAATGACATTAGTTACAATAGTTACTACAAGTTAAAATATAAACACATACAAATAAATTATTTAAGAAAAATTTTTATTTTTGTTTTTTAAACATTTTTTTTTTCCCCGAATTTTTGCTGTTGAATTCCGAATTTTTGCTGTGTTTTTTGGGTCGGGTCTATCCGAATTCAAACAGCCATATTCGGGTCCAATATAGGGACAACCCGAATTCGAACATCAATACTAGCCAGGAGTAACATTTACCTTGGATGACTGTGTCAAACATTACAAAATCTGTAATTTCACTTTCCACCAGGCAAATGGTTAAACACTCACCAGAATATACTGACTGTGATAGGAATCTGTGGTCATATGCACATGGAAAAGCTTCCATGTGTGACACTCCACTAAACTAAATATCCATCCTTCATCACAGTGTGAAGATGGTTCCTCTGTGTTGGTGAACAATCTTTGTTGCATTAAAAGTAAAAAATTCTGGTCACCTTCAGCATTTGCCTGGTGGAGGTGGAAGCACTTGTTTTTTTGGTGTGGGACATATTCATGGTGAATGTGACATTTGGTAATCCATGAGGATGAGGTAATCCCTTCTTTATAAATATTTAAATAGTGTTTATGAACTTTCTTACTGGCAAACTTAATTCACCACAACCAGCTCGCCAGAAATGGGGAATCCACTTACTTGCCTCCCATGGGGGAAGGTGGGTGTTTAATACTTGGCCCACCACTGGCAGGCACACCTTCCTGGCCATCTCCTTCTTGGGCACTTGGCTATGTTGCTCCAAAAGGGTCATGTAATTGTTTTATCATCCAGTGCTTTGGCAGTTCATTCGTAATTTAAACATGTGTATTAACACATCCTAACATAATACTATGTGTGAATAGGCTTTAAAAGTTTATCTGATACAAAGGTAAGCAAGAAACGCCTGCTTCAAAAATGCACTAGTTCAACATAGCACATGTGCCCACAGCAGTGCTCAAATTCTCCTCCTGGGCATCTTCTTCATGGGCACTGGTGCTTTGGGAAGGCGAGAACCTATTTCAAAGCACCTCTGTCCTGAAGTGCATTTGGGCTGACATTAACATAGCAGCAATGAAGTCATCTGCCTGTATACCTGGCATGCTGGGCTGGTTTGTTCTAGAAGTGAGGCTGTTTCTTTTTATTTTTAATTAAAACAAGTGTTGAATACAAAAAGATAAAACATGGGTTCAACACTCCCCATATATAGTCTGAAAATGCAAATATATGGCAGCTAAAACTAGGTGAATTTAGATTAAAAGGTTTAGGAAGTTTAGTGAAGCTAGTTTGGGAAAATATTAATATACCTCCATGAGGGGCATGTTATAACACAGAACCTTTCTTTTGAATTTAAAGCTTTATTAGGTAAGTACAATATGGGAAACATACAATAACAATAAGGTACAATTACAAAAAAAAAAAATATCAGATTAATTATCACATTGAAATATAGAGCAAAACAATGTAGTATATAACACAAACATGTTTGTTCCAGCAGTCAGAACAAAAATTTCTGAGTAGTTTATACCTGGTCATTACAGAATCTTCTTAATAAGGAAAAAATGCGGTCATTATGAGGAATAAATCTTTTAAGCAATATAAGACCCACATAGTCCAGAATAGGACTTTAAATTGGTGTGAACTTGAAAAAATGAATAATAAATATTGTTTTGATGTAGCAGTTTCAAACAGTCAGTCTTCATTAACAATATAAATGACAAAAAAACACAGAACATATAGCAATGTATTAACACTAAAACTTTATTAGATAAATATATATCAATGCTTAAAACAATACAAAAGTAAGTCTTTGGCTAACCATGAACAAAAATGGCTTAACAGATAGGGTAAGTGTTCACGGTTGCAAATACTGGAAAAAGAACTTTTAACAAATGAAAATTAATAATGCATCTTCTGGTAGTTTAGCAGGACTAATCTTGATTGTGATCTTTGGTAACTGTTAGTTACTGCACATCAAATTTTGCACCATGTTTTTAAAAATTGTACTTAAATTCCAAAATTAAATTCCCTGCTTTGGCCATTTGTTTAGCAAATCACAATAGCAAAAATGTATTGTTTCAAAAAGCTAAAGACATACATTAAAGGTGTAATTACAAATAAACCAAAGAGGCTGCAGCTGAGAAATCAAATTGAAAATGTAACAGTGTGTAATTTTAAGCCACTCTTTATCTTTACAATTATTGGTCCTTTATGTTACATAAAACACTCTTACATCTGACTTATCATGGGCACATTTGTTTCCCATTCTAATTATAAACTAAACAAGCTGGCCTAGATTTATCAAAGTATGCTTGAAGTTTAGCATTCCTTTTCTGACATTTGGATGAATGAGAGAATAAAACGAACATTTTATGCCTTTCGAGATATGTCAGCCTATGTGTAACACGTAAGTACTTCCTCTCTTTTTGTTGCTTTTTCTGCTATATTTATGTATGCATGCTGGGGAATGCACAAAATAAACACATTCAGCCCTGGATGTAAAACACAAAGCACTTCATTGTTTATAAATGTAACCGCTACAGTACCCAAGGGACATTGCCTCAAGGTAATTGTGCTAACTTATTTTATGTTAATAATTAATCTTCTGAAAAGCATGCCTCTAAAGACCTCCCACCCTCAAAATCTCAGTAGACATTTTTTATTATTTTAAGTTCTAAACAGGTGGTTTAACATAAATATTTAAAGATGACACCAATCTGTTATATTTAGCTACAAGCTTAAAAATCCTCCAGATAAATATTTCACTGTATGAATTTATTTGAAATAGATTAAAATACATGTAATATAGCCATGTATACGCTGTTCGGTCCCATACCATAGGTTTGAAATAAAGTGATTTACACTTTGGGACACTATGACCTATAGCTCTATAGCTGTTGAAAGTTTCGGGTCGAATAGAGAAAAATTATTTGGGTGAACGAACGTCAAATTCGAACTCCATTAAAGTCAAGGGGGGAAAAATACAGGTGGATTTTAAGGACTGTGTAGAGTTTCTACAGCCTATAAATACATTTAAAAAGACATGTCAAGACTCCCCTAGCTCTGCACAACAGAGTTTTACAAGTAAAAACTAAAAGGAAGGCTTTTATTTCTTGCTGGCAAGGCCATTATATTGGTAGGTCAAGGGAGCTTCAGAGTACAGGTAGCGGTCCTTGAAGGGGGCCTTTCAGTCAAAAAATTAGCCAGTTACACAGCTCTGTTACAAGTTATATAGGCCTCACAGGAGTGGGGACCGCATTGTTAACTGGAATCACGAGCTGGGTGTAGTGCATGGTCAATGCCACCTAGAAGTCTGTAATACAATTTTTGTGAATGGAGTACTGACAGGCAGCAGCAGCAGCAGGAGGAGAAGGCGGTGGCCAATGAGACGGAGCAGGGACCGCATTGGTAACTAGCATCTAGAGCTGGGTGTAGTGCATCATCAATGCCACCTATATGTCTGTAATACCATTTTTAAGAATGGATTACTGACAGGTGGCAGCAGCAACAGCAGGAGGAGGAGACGGTGGGTCCTGAGACGAAGTGTGGACACCATTTGTAAGTGGCCTCTATAGCTGGGTACTGGGCAGGCAGCAGCAGTAACAGCATGAAAAGAAGGAGGCGTTATGCACGCGGGTGTGGACCCACTGTGCCACTGACTGGGTATGCTCCGGAAGGGCGTAACTAAGCCGCTACCTGGTCTTCACTAGAGCCTCTGATGATGAGGATAGGTTTGGGCTGCAGGGTAACTGCCAGGTGCCACTCCAGAGAAACCCCCAGGTCAATGGCAGCTGACCAGAGGGGTCAGGGTACTTGGTGCAAGCACCGAGGGGCTTGCGTGGCCAAGAGGGTGATGGCAATCAAAGTCCAGAAACAACATCCGAGGTCAGGGTCAGGCAGCAATCAGGCAAAGGTCCAAAAACGTAATCCGAGGTCAGGGTCAGGCGGCAAACAGGCAAAGTCCAAGGGTAAGTAAACAAGGTCCGGTACACAGTAAAGCAAACAGAGGAAACACCTTTGCACTAGGAGTTACACAGGGTAAAACCTTGAGAATGCCCACGCAACTTCCTGTAGTAGGAGGTGCCTTTAAATACCTGCAGAGATCCAGCCATAGGCTGTAGAAAACAGAGGGCGTGTATGTGTTACCTCATAGATTTAAGAGAGACACACCCACGCCAGCTCACACACCAGAGCAAGGCTCCAGCAGGAAGGAAACTCAGGCATGGAACACAGGTAGTGGGGTTACTCTACCTGAAAGATAGGACCCGGCGCCCATGCCTGCAATTAGGAGCAGCGGCGCCGGCATGACCTGCAGGGCTAACAGTACCCCCCCCACGCCCCCTCTCCTCAGGCCTGGTCCTGGACAAGAATTTTTTCAAAAGACGGGGTACATTGATGTTCCCTCTGGGTTCCCAAGATCTCTCTTCAGGGCCAAAACCCTTGCAATCGACCAGAAACAGGGTTCTCCCTCTACTCTTCTTCATCCCCAGAATGGCCTTTACCTCATATACGTTCTCATCACTGACAGCTACGGGAGCTGAGACAGGTCTCTTGACAAAACGATTCAGGTTGACAGGCTTCAGCAGGGACACATGGAAGGAATTCGGTACCCGGAGTGAGGCTGGCAGCTTAAGTTTGTAGGAAACGTCATTGATTTGTTCCAGAATTTCAAAAGGACCGATGAAGCGTGGACCTTATTTGTAAGAGGGTATTTTGAGCCAGATGTATTTTGAGGCGAGCCAGACTTTATCACCAGGACAAAACTTAGGAGAAACTCTATGTCTCTTATCTGCGGATTTCTTCATGCGGACAGAAGCTTCCTTAAGAGCTCCCCTAGTCTCCTCCCAGATTTCAGGGAATTCTCTTGTGGTAGCATCTGCGGCAGGGATACCGGAAGAAGAGGACACCGGGAGTGGGATATTTGGTTGTTGGCCATTAACAATAAAAAAATGGTGATTTCTTGGAAGATTCGCTGACATGATTATTGTATGAAAATTCAGCCCAAGGTAATAACTCAACCCAGTTATCATGATGGAGGTTGATGAAATGTCGTAGAAAACTGGTCAGGATTTGGTTGACACGTTCCACTTGACTGTTAGACTGTGGATGATAAGCTGTAGAAAAGTCCAGAGACACATTCAAGAGATTACGAGGAGCTCTCCAAAATTTAGACGTGAACTGTACACCTCTATCTGACACAATAAGGTGGGGAAAACCATGGAGACGAAAAATATGTTCAATAAATTTTTTTGCCAGCTGAGGAGCAGAAGGAAGACCAGGCAGAGGAACAAAGTGCGCCATTTTGGAGAAACGATCCACCACTACCCAGATCACAGAACACCCGGAGGACAAGGGTAGATCAGTAATAAAATCCATGGCTATCTGTTCCCAAGGAGCCTCAGGAACGGGCAGGGGAAGCAAAAGGCCCATAGGACGTTGCTTGGAGGTTTTATACTGTGCGCATGACGGACAGGCAGTGACAAACTTTTGAATGTCTTGCCGCATGGTTGGCCACCAGTAACGTTGAGAAATAAGTTTAAAAGTTTTTTGTTGTCCAGCATGACCAGCAATCTTTGAGGAATGACCCCAGACTAGAATTCGCTTCCTGAGGTTCCGTGCAACAAAAGTCTTTCCGGGTGGAATCTCAGAAAACTTAACAGGGCATACAGCAATTTTTGCGGGATCAATGATGTGTTGAGGTTCCTCCTCTCGATCAGTAGTATCAAAGGACCTTGAGAGAGCATCTGCTTTAATATTCTTCTCTGCGGCACGAAAATGGAGAACAAAATCAAAATGTGCAAAGAATAAGGACCATCTAGCTTGACGAGGATTCAGTCTTTGTGCAGACTGCAAATAAGTCAAAATTTTGTGGTCGGTGTAGATCACCACCGGATGGGATGCCCACTCGAGAAGGTAACGCCATTTCTTTAGTGCCATTTTTATGGCCAATAACTCCCTGTCTCCAATTGAGTAGTTACGCTCAGGAGCTGAGAAGGCCCTGGAGAAGAAGCCACAGGGCACCATTTTGCCAGAAGAAGATTTTTGTGAAAGCACCTCCCCCGCTCCAAGAGACGAAGCATCCACCTCCAAGAAGAATTGCTTGTTAGCATCAGGGCGATGGAGAACTGGAGCCGCAAAGAAGGCCTGTTACAACGTTTGGAAGGCTGATTCAGCCTCTGCTGTCCAATTCTTAGGGTTTGCTCCCTTATGGGTCAAAGCAGAGATGGGAGCAGTCAAGGACGAGAAGTGCCGTATGAACTGGCGATAGTAGTTGGCAAATCCCAGGAACCGCTGGATTGCTTTTAAACCTGAAGGACGAGACCACTTTAAAATTGCTGACAGCTTCTCAGGATCCATCTGCAGACCAGTGTCGGATATTATATATCCTAGGAATGGAATAGAGGATTTCTCAAAGGAACATTTCTCGAACTTGGCGTACAGACTATTTTGCCTTAATCTTTGAAGGACCAAACGAACCTGCTTCCGGTGAGTAGCCAGGTCTGGAGAAAAAACAAGAATATCATCAAGATACACTACAACACAGGAATATAGCAAGTCTCTGAAGATGTCGTTAACCAACTCCTGGAATACTGCAGGGGCGTTGCTTAGTCCAAAGGGCATTACCAGATATTCATAGTGACCGTCACGGGTATTGAAGGTGGTCTTACACTCATCCTCGTGGCGAATCCTAATCAGATTGTAGGCCCCACGTAGGTCGAATTTGGAAAAAACTTTAGCTCCCCTAAGGCGATCAAACAACTCAGGGATTAGGGGAAGCGGGTACTTATTCTTTACTGTTATCTTGTTAAGACCCCTGTAGTCGATGCAAGGACGTAGGGAGCCATCTTTCTTCACAAAGAAAAAACCTGCACCAGCCGGAGAGGAAGATTTGCGGATAAATCCTCTGTCAAGGTTTTCTTTGATATACTCGGACATGGCTTGAGTCTCTTCTGGTGAAAGGGGGTAGATGCGCCCTCGAGGAGGTGAAGAGCCCGGGACCAAGTCAATAGGACAGTCATATGGCCTGTGAGGGGGTAGCGTTTCAGCCTCCGTTTTATCAAAGACATCCATATAAGAATGATAGGCTGCCGGCAGACCCTGGAGATTGGGTGGTACCTACGTTGACCGAGGAGGCTGGACAGAAAGGAGAAATTTTTCATGACAGGATGGTCCCCAATGCAGCAACTCTCTGGATCTCCAGTCAAGGACAGGTTCATGAACACGTAGCCACGGAAGTCCCAAGAGGAGGGAATGCGACAGACTTGACAGAACCAGGAACGCAATTTCTTCAGAATGAAATGCTCCCACCTGTAATTTTACAGGTTCTATGATGAAGTATATGGACTTAGACAGAGCCTTTCCATCGACGGACAATATAGTCAGAGACCTCTGTAGGCGTTGAATGGTTATCTGATAACTATCCACTAGGCATTGTTGCAGGGAGTTCCCTGCTGCTCCGGAATCCAGACGCGCCATCTCAGTAAATTGAACATCGCCTAATGACAAGGTTACTGGCAGAGTCAGAGGAGGAGAGGAATTACCTACACCTAGGGCCGCCTCTCCCACGGACCCTAGGTTCGGAAGTTTCCCGGCTTCAGGGGACAAGTGCGGAGCACATGATCAGAACTACCACAATAGAAACAAAGTCCTTTAGCACGGCGGTGATTGCGCTCCTGTTCAGACAGCCTAACCAGATCGACCTGCATGGGTTCAGGGACTACCGACACCATGGGAGGCAGTGGGTTAGAAGCTTGTGGAGGTGAAAATGCCAGATGACAGGGACCCGTTTCACGTGCCACCTCTCTGGCGCATTCCTGGAACCGAAAATCAATTTGAGTGGCCAGGGAGATGAGGTCATCCAGGGAGGAGGGAATGTCCCGGCCGGCCAATTCATCTTTAATTCTCCCACAGAGCCCCTCCCAAAAAGTGGCCACAAGTGCCTCATTATTCCAGCCGAGTTCCGGGGCTAACGTGCGGAACTGGACTGCGTACCGGCCCACAGATTGCTTTCCTTGACGCAACCGCAGCAGGGAGGATGTGGCAGAAGCGGTGCGACCGGGCTCATCAAACACCTTGCGGAAGGTTTCTAGGAAAGCTTGTAGATCCATTATAATTGGGTCGTTCCTTTCCCAGAGGGGATTGATCCAGGCCAGCGCCTCCCCAGTAAGGTGTGACATCAAAAAAGCTACTTTGGCTCGGTCAGAGGCAAATTGGTGAGGTAATAGTTCAAAATGATGAGTACATTCATTTATGAAACCCCGGCACTGCTTAGGGTCACCATTGAAACGTGGAGGAGCTGCAAAATGCAGTCCAGAACCAAGTACATAGGAAGGTGGCGGGGCAGGAACTGAATTAGTTGGAGCAGAGAAGCTTGATGGCGCTGGGTTGGCGGCTGTCAAATCATTCAGGCGCATATTCACATTGCGTAGATAGAACAATATTTGATCCTGATGCTCACGCTGCTGAGCCAAC
This sequence comes from Pyxicephalus adspersus, assembly GCF_032062135.1. NCBI lineage: Eukaryota > Metazoa > Chordata > Amphibia > Anura > Pyxicephalidae > Pyxicephalus > Pyxicephalus adspersus. Next base: position 58,450,860 of record NC_092860.1, read on the forward strand.
TCCTGGCGTAACTCGATGGTACTGGGAAGATTCGGATCAGCAGAGTCCATGGCCTGAGCAAACTGTTATGCACGCAGGTGTGGACCCACTGTGCCACTGACTGGGTATGCTCCGGAGGGGCGTAACTAAGCCGCTACCTGGTCTTCACTAGAGCCTCTGATGGTGAGGATAGGCTTGGGCTGCAGGCTAGCTGCCAGGTGCCACTCCAGAGCAACCCCAAGGTCAATGGCAGCTGACCAGAGGGGTCAGGGTACTTGGTGCAAGCACCGAGGGGCTTGCGTGGCCAAGAGGGTGATGGCAATCAAATCCAGAAACAAGATCCGAGGTCAGGGCAGGCGGCAATCAGGCAAAGGTCCAAAAACGTAATCCGAGGTCAGGGTCAGGCGGCAAACAGGCAAAGTCTAAGGGTAAGTAAACAAGGTCCGGTACACAGTAAAGCAAACAGAGGAAACACCTTTGAACTAGGAGTTACACAGCGTAAAACCTTGAGATTGCTCAGGCAACTTCCTGTAGTACCCTGTTTCCCCGATTATAAGGCACTGTCTTATATTTTTTGAAATGCTAAAATATGCCCTAGGTCTTATTTTCAGGGGATGTCTTATTTTTCCATGAAGAAGACCACAGTACACATTTATTGTTGAAAGTCACTCATGATCACTCATGTTCCATTGAACTTACCGGTAATTAAGTGTAGGGATCTCTGTTAGGGCAGGTAACTCCGTTAGGGCAGGGATCAACAGCGTGTTTCCTGGTTCAGAATCGCGGGGGAGCGTGTGCCGGCTTTTTACTTTTAGTTTGGCTCTGCACTGCAGCCAGGAGGAGACACGCGCTGCAGCCAGCATCAAGGAGACACACACAGGATCGGATATCGGGGGATGTCTTATTCATGGGTGAGTGTCTTATTTTAATTATTTTTTCAAAAATCGGGGGTGGCCTATTTAATGGGGATGACTTAAAATCGGGGAAACACGGTAGGAGGTGCTTTTAAATACCTGCAGAGATCCAGTGGAAAACAGGGCGTGTATGTGTTACCTCATAGATTTAAGAGAGACACACCCACGCCAGCTCAAACACCAGAGCAAGTCTCCAGCAGGAAGGAAACTCAGGCATGGAACACACCTGAAAAATAGGACCCGGCGCCCATGCCTGCAATTAGGAGCAGCGGCGCCGGCACGACCTGCAGGGCTAACAGGAGGTAAGCTCGGAGACAGATCAAGGACGGCATTAAAGATTGAGGCCATCACTTACATAGACAGTGTAGAAGCTGTAGCTACTGGAGACATTGCTGTGTAGGGGACTGTCTTTTCCTATCTGCTATCTGTAACTTTATAAAATGTGGCATGGATAGCATTGTTAACTATCATCTACAGCTGGGTACTGGTGCAGAAGGAGGAAGTGGTGGGCTCTGAGACCAAGTGTGAACAGCATTAGTATCTGTCATCTAGAGTTGGGTACTGGGCAGGCAGCAACAGTAACAGCAGCAGGAGGAGGTGGTGGGCTCTGAGACCAAGTGCGGACGGCATTAGTATCTGGCATCTACAGTTAGGTACTGGGCAGGTGGCAGCATCAGATACAGCAGGAGGAGGAGGCGGGTGGCTCTGAGATGGAGCATGGACGGCATTAGTATCTTGCACCTAGAGTTGGGTACTGGGCAGGCAGCATCAGTTACAGCAGGAAGAGGAGGCGGTGGGCTCTGAGACAAAGTGTGGACAGCATTAGTATCTTGCATCTACAGTTGGGTACTGGGCAGGCAGCATCAGTTACAGCAGGAGGAGGATGCGGTGGGCTCTGAAACGGAGCGTGGACGGCATTAGTATCTTGCATCTAGAGTTTGGTACTGGGCAGGCGGCAGCATCAGTTACAGCAGGAAGAGGAGGCGGTGGGCTCTGAGACGGAGCGTGATAGGCTTTAGTATCTTGCATCTAGATTTGGGTAATGGGCAGACAGCATCAGTAACAGCAGGAGGAAGAGGAGGCGGTGGGCTCTGAGACCAAGTGTGGACAGCATTAGTATATGGCATCTAGAGTTGGGTACTGGGCAGGCGGCAGCATCAGTTTACAGCAGGAGGAGGAGGCAGTGGGCTCTGAGACGCAGCGAGGACGCCATTAATATCTTGCATCTAGAGTTGGGTACTGGGCAGGCAGCATCAGTTACAACTGGAGGAGGAGGTGGTGGAATCTGGGACCAAGTGTGGACAGCATTAGTATCTGGCATCCAGAGTTGGGTACTGGCAGGCGGCAGCATCAGGTACAGCAGGAGGAGGAGGCAGTGGGCTCTGAGACGTAGCATGGACGGCATTAGTATCTTGCATCTAGAGTTGGGTACTGGGCAGGCGGCAGCATCAGTTACAACAGGAGGAGGAGGCGATGGGCTCTGAGACGGAGCATGGACGGCATTAGTATCTTGCATCTAGAGTTGGGTACTGGGCAGGCGGCAGCATCAGTTACATTTAGAGGAGGTGGTGGGCTCTGAGACGGAGTGTGGACGGCATTAGTATCTGGCATCTAAAGTTGGGTACTAGGCAGGCAACATCAGTAACAGCAGGAGGAGGAGGCCATGGGCTCTGAGACAGAGCATTAGTATCTTGCATCTAGAGTTGAGTACTGGGCAGCCAGCAACATCAGTTACAGCAGGGGGAGAAGGCGGTGGGCTCTGAGACAGAGCGTGGACGGCATTAGTATCTTGCATCTAGATTTGGGTACTGGGCAGGCAGCATCAGTAACAGCAGGAGGAAGAGACGGTGGGCTCTGAGACCAAGTGTGGACGGCATTAGTATCTGTCATCAAGAGACGGGTACTGGTCAGGCAGCAGCAGTAACACCCGGAGGAGGATGCAGTGGGCTTTGAGACCAAGTGTGGAGGGCATTAGTATCTGGCATCTGGAGATGGGGACTGGGCAGGCGGCAGCATCAGTAACACCAGGAGGAGGAGGAGGCAGTGGGCTCTGACACTAAGTGTGGGCGGTATTATAACCTTGCATCTACAGTTGGGTACTGGGCAGGCAGCAACAGTAACAGCAGGAGGAGGAGGCGGAGGGCCGTGTGGCAGTATGGACAGTGTAGAAGGTGTAGCTATTGGAGACATGAATGGATGAACAAAATTAACACTGTCCATACCTACTATCTAGTGAAACCACATAAAAGGGAACGGGCATGGCGGAATCAGCGGGTAAAATACAGAAATTTGTTTATTTGTGGATATCTAGCAAGTGCTATCACAGTAAAATATCTGTATTTGTTTTAGAGAAATACATACTATATTAGGGATTTTCGGATAGATACCAAGTGCTATCAGAATTAAATATCTGTATTGTTTGGAGAGAAATTCATCATTTTTATGGCTTTTGGGATATAAAGCTAAGTGGGATCAGAATTAAATATCTGTATTTTATGTAGAGAAATATAGAATTTTTTATGGTCTTTTGGATACAGAAATTTGTTGTCATGTGTGGATATCTAGCAAGTGCTATCACAGTTAAATATCTGTATTTGTTTTATAGAAATACATACATTTTTAGGGGTTTTAGGATAGATACCAAGTTCTGTCACAATTAAATATCTATATTTTTTTAAAGAGAAATACAGAAATGCGTATGGCTTTGGGGATATATAGCAAATTGGGATCAGAATAAAATATCTGAATTGTTTTGAGAGAAATACCGACATTTTTATGGGTTTTAGGATAGATACCAAGTGGTAGCATAAATCAATATCTGTATTTTTTATCGATAAATACAGAATTTTTTATAGTTTTTGTAATAGATTGCAAGAGGTATCTTAAATTATGATATCTCTTGCAATCTATCATAAAAGCCAGAAAAAATTCTATATTTATTCATAAAAATACAGATATTTAGTTCTGATAGCACTTAGTATCTATTCAAAAAACCCATAAAATGTTCTGTATTTCTGTAAAAAAAAATACAGATATTTAATTCTAATCCCACGTGCTATCAAAATAGCCATAAAAATTTCTGTATTTCTCTCCAAAAAATACATATATTTATTTATGATACCTTTTGCAATATATATAAAAAAAACAGAAAGATTTTTGTATTTATCTAAAAAAAATACAGATATTTAATTCTGATCCCACTTGCTATCAAAAAAGCCAGAAACATTTCTGTATTTCTTGAAAAATACAGATATTTCATTCTGAGAACACTTGCTATCTATCAAAAAGCCATAAAAATGTCTATTTCTTTCCAAAAGATTCAGATATTTAATTATGATACCTCTTGCAATCTATAAAAAAAACCAGAAAGATTTCTGTATTTATCTAAAAAAATACATATATTAAATTCTGATCCCACTTGCTATCAAAAAAATAAAGAAAAAAATCTGTATTTATGTAAAAAAAGAGATATTTCATTCTGATACCACTTGCTATCTATCAAAAAAGACATAAAAAATTCTGTATTTCTCTCTAAAAATTACAGAATTTTAATTATGATACCTCTTGCAATCTATAAAGAAAAAACAGAAACATTTCTGTATTTCTCTAAAAAATACAGATATTTATTTATTATACCTCTTGCAATCTATCAAAAAATAAAGAAAAAATTCTGTAAAAAAGTTAAAAAAAATACAGATATTTCATTCTGATCCCCACTTGCTATCTATCAAAAAAGCCAGAAAAGAGTCTGTATTTCTCCAAAAAAAAAAAAAAACATGTTTCATTCTGATTTACCATTTGCTATCAAAAAAGCCATAAAAATTTCGGTATTTCTCTTCAAAAAATACAGATATTTATTTATGATACCTCTTGCAATCTATCAAAAAAGGCAGAAAAATTTCAGTATTCTCAAAGTTGATAGAGGCACAGGGCTCTGAGGGAGGTGCTCTGTAAAAAAAAATTAGCCAGTTACACAGCTACATTGCAAGTTATAGGCCTCAGAGTAGAGACAGAGTAAAGAGCCATGAGGGGGAGAAGTAGAAGGAGATGCAAAAGGCTGTGAAAGTGCTCTTCCCATCAAGGTGTCAGTAGGCCGTGCAGCAGTTGACGACTAATCAGTTCACTCTGCAGAGGACGTGTTGAAGTCATTGCCGATCCTTATTCATTGCGGAAGCCTTATTTATTTTAATAAAAGTGATTCGGTCAACATTTTCTGTGGAGAGCCGAATCTGCTTGTCATTCACTACGCCCCCAGCTGCACTTAACGCTCTTTCAGATAACACACTTGCGGCTGGGCAGGCAAGGATCTGAATGGCATGTTCTGCCAGCTCCGGCCACTGCTCAAGTTTGGATACCCAGTAGCCCAGTGGGTCCTGGCTTTGCAGGTTGCATTTGTCCTATGTAGAGCTCAGGTAGTCCTGCACCATGACTGAATAGCGCTGCTGAGTGTCATTGGCAATTGCTGCACGACTGGCGGCTTGCTTATGCTGAAGAAAAGCCTGCATAGTTTGGCTTAGACGACCTCTACTGCTGCTGCCACCCATGCCCCTTAAGGTAGTTGTTTGGCTCCCATGGCTGGTGGAACTGCCATAGAGATCCCTGCTGCTGCTCCTGCTGCTGCTGCTCCTGCTGCTGGCAGCTGGAAAGGCTGAGCATAAGTCCCATACAAGCACTTCTTGGTAGTGCTGCATTTTAGGTCCCCTGTAATGGGGCAAGATGAGTTGTTGTATCTCAGGCTTGTAATGAAGATCAAGTAATATAGCAATCCAATAGTCGTTAGTCCTTGTTTTTATATGTTGTATATGCAGGTCTTTGGCTATGCACTCATGCATGAGGGCTGTCATGTGGCTCAAAGTTCCCACAGCTAAGGTAATTCTGGACCCATATCCTCCTCCTTCTGCTCTGCCTGGTCTTGCCATCCACAGAACATGCTGCCTTGTGTTTGGGTGGATGGATGCCATGTACCCTCAATATCCTCCTCAACCCTTTCCTCCCCTTCTCCCATGCCTGCTATGTCCACGTCATCTTTTGATGCAGCGTTCGCTCTGTGTCGTGTCCGAGCTCCACCATAATCTGTTCCAGCAGGCATATGAGGGGGATGGTGTCAGTGAAACAGGCCTGATCCCTGCTGATCATCCTGGTCGCCTCTTCAAAAGGTGCCAATACAGTGCACAGTTCTCAATTTGCAGCCACTCCGCAGGGCTGAAGTAAGGTAATGTAGGTAAGCATCTTAAACAAGCAGACTCTGCCACGTATTCCACCACCGCTTTCTGTTGTTCAGCCAGCTGCTGCAGCATGTAAGAGGTGGAATTCCAATGAGTGGCCACATCACAAATTATCCGGTGCACCGGCTGATTGAGGTTTTGCTGAAAATCCACCAATCTGGCACTGGCTGTGTACGACCGGCGGAAATGCACTGACAACTTTCTGGCCTTCAGCAACAGCGGCTAAAGGCCTGGGTAATTCCTAAGGAAGCGCTGTACAATCAGGTTCATGGCGTGAGCGGAGTCTGTTCAGAGTAATCCATATTTACTCCTGCTTCCACAGGGCACTAAGAATGGTTGCGCCCGGGTTGGCTGAGGGAACCTAGGCTTCGCAACTTCAGAACTGCGTGGCAACGTCTGAATTGTGCACCATAATAGCAAACTGCAGGTTGTTGCTGGCGGTGAACAGATGCTGCTGAATGGGAGGTGCTAGGTCTCCATGGCAAAGTGTCCCTGGCAGAAGAGGTTGAGGCACAAGAGTCAAAGGAGGAGGTGGAAGTCGAGGTCGAGGAGGAGATTCCATGGCGATGTGCTCTGGGTGGAGGTAGGTATGCAGGCCTTGCTGCAGCTGCATCTTCCCCTGCTGCCACCATAGTTACCCAGTGAGCTGTATAGGAAATATATATTTCCACTCCATGCTTGCTCGACCAACTATTGGTTTGTTAGGTGCACCTTGTGCTGCAGGGCCATGCACACAATACTCTGCATGTGTTCATGCAAAGCAGGAACACATTTTTCTGCAAAATACTGTCGCTTAGACATAATGTACTGTGGGTTCGCGCAGAGGAATGCGTAAGGGAACGCATTGGAGTCAACCAGCTGGTAAGGGAGGAGCTCTAACGCAATCAGCTGTGCAATTGCCGCATTGATTAGCTTTGTTTCGGGGTCATTTGGGCCATAATTCCTATTGTGCTCCAGCATCTGGGGGATGGAAGGTTGGATGCTGCTAATGCTAACCACAGAAAGATTTGACGATGGGGTAGAAGGTGTGGGGGATCACAATGATGTCTGGTCTTGACTGCTAGCAATGCGACAAAACAGCAGCCGATCTTCGTTGGAGCTCCTGCTCACCACTGGTGGAGCCTGAAAAAGGTAATGCTCGGCTATGTGCCCCACACAAATTGCTGGCAGCAGCATGGGTAACTTTGGTGGCGGAAGGAGGTGTCCTCCTCCTCCTCTTCTTCCTCCCTAAGATGATCTCCTTGTTCGCCCCATGTCGGATCAAGGACATCATAATCATCATAATCAGAAGAGACAGTTTCCCTGTATGAGCCGAAAAGAAGCAGCGGCCTTTTGGAGCCAGTTTGAATTGGCTCGTCTGGCTCAGAGTGTTTGGGTAAAAAGTAAGTGGGGGGAAAGCCTGTGAACTGACTTTTTTCGTCAGATGACTCAAACAACTGAGCATCTTGAAGGAATGTTTGTAGCTCCGCCTCTCCAACCCCTCGGTGGGACTCCGCTACATTCTGCTGTACACGTGACTTTCCAGCCAATGATGAAGAACTACGAGGAACAGGTGTATCATAGACTGTTTGGGACACCTGTGAGGCCTGTGTCTGGGACTGGGATGAAGACTGGGTACAATCACTTGGCCCAGGCTGGGTCATGGACTCTACTACCTCTTGTTCAAGGTGTGGTAATAATGGACGCTCACCACCAACAGCAGCGCTTCTTGTTGACGGGTCTGCAGCTAAAAACAATTGGGGGGGGTTGACACCAAAAATGCAAGTGCACTGTGTGTGTTGTATGCAGCATTTTTCTTCAGTGGTGATGCTTGTAATATGCAGCACAGTATACAAACTATATACCACAGTATACACTGCGTCTGTGTGACTGTCTCTCAGTACAAGTTTGATACTGTGCACGCAGTGGGGGACGGTACCCTGCCTCTGGCTGCGTGTATGTAACACACTGATTATCTATCTATCTATCTATCTATCTATCTATCTAACAGTGAAACACTCTACCTATCTGAGTAAAGTAGATTTCAGGACTGCACCATTACAGTACAATCCAACTATCTATCTGACTAATAGGCCCCGATTTATGAAAGCACTCCAAGGCTGGAGAGAATACACTTTCATCAGTGAAGCTGGGTGGTCCAGCAAACCTGGAATGGATCTGCTCCAGGCTTGAAAACATTTGCTAGCAAATAGCAAATTATTTTTAAAAATCCATTTCATGTCTTCTGGACCACCCAGCCCATATAGATTTGACTTGCAGGTATGAATCTGTTTTGACTGACGTACCCAACGCATTTCGCCCTTTTAGGCTTCCTCAAGGGTAGCGATATGTCAATGAAAATTTTTACACACAAGTGGTTACAATAATCTAGGTTTTTTTAAACATATAAACAAAAATCCAAAACAATATATACTGTAACAACTTTGCTGATAAATATAGTAATTGAAGTTAATAAGTATGTATACGTACATATGTAGTATGATATAAACTGAGGTAAAAAGCATTAAATCAGTTCAAACACTAATTGAATTGTCATACATAATATCATGAGTTAAGATAGGGAGTATTTCAAAGCAAAAGAAATGCACATGTTCTATATTTAATATGTAAGCATGCCTTTGTGTATATATAGTATTATATATGGAAACTAATTTAAATTAAATGAAATAAAAATAAAATACGTGAAGGTTAAATGTCCATGCAATGGAGTAAAACATGGTTTCTAATGTTACCGCATCCTGAAGCGAGGTTGAACAAGTTGGAGAAAAATTGATAAGGAGTAAGATGATGGGATCCCCGAAAATGATGATATTTCTGGAGCAGTTAAAATATGTATCAGCTATCTTTGAACAGTAATGAAATATAATATTGCTGTAAATAAGTAATTCAGGTAGAAATGTTTTATCTACCTATATATACATTGTAAGGTGTCTATAGTAAATCAAAAGAAAATGGTTGACTTGGTATAAGCATCTTTTGTTTTGATTGATTATTGAGGACCATTGGTAACTATTCCCATAGTAGGAAATGATGCATCCTGATATTAGGCTTCCAAGGAAGGTAGGTTTCTATAAACTGTGAAATAGTGATATGGTAAGTATTCCGGATTTCCTTGGTTCTATGTAGGTAAATTTAAATCAACATATCTGAAGATGTGGAAGCGCAAACTCCTATGTAGACTTCAAACCTGCATGCAGCTTGGGTTAGCTTACAGCATGGCTAGGAGTCACTGTGGTGTTGTTTTCACGGGGTCCTAGGGATTCCCAAAGTGCCCATCAGAAATCTCTAATAAACAGTATACCATATAGTCTGATGTTAAGACTTTGTCAGATGTTAAGAAATTGTACATCAAATACTTCAATATAGAAGCTAAGGCACTCACAGAAAGACTTACAGCAGGGGATATAGTAAAAAAAACTCCTAAAAAAACATCAGAAAGTCCAACACATTAATAGAAATTATCTGATTTAGAAATCTTCTCACACTCTAGAAAAGTGTAAATTACGCATTATCACTATCTATAATGAACATCACCAAAATTTACACCAAATCATTGGAAAACATTGGAATATCCTCACTAGTGTTGGTGTTCGAATTTAGGTAGACCCGACTAGAAAAACACGTGGTTCGAAAGGATTGAATTCATCCCTCCCACAGTGCCTAGGGACCTCCCCCATAATGCCTAGGGCCCACCAATAAGAGCAGGGATCCTCTCCTTTATCTTTGTGGTGTCAGGCAGCAGATTAGATGTCTGTCACCACATGCCACACAGGCAGCCATTGGCCTATATAAAGCCAGGGCATGCCAGCATTTACCACTCCTGACAGAGATCTGCTAGCAACCTCTCTGTGCTGCTGGAAGTGTTAAAGTAAAATAAAAGTGCTGTAGTTAGACTGTGTCACTATTAGTCAGATAGTTGGATTGTACTGTATTGCTGTTTGAGTATTGCTGTATTGAGTGTTTCACTGTTAGTTACATAAATAAATAGTCAGTGTGTTACATACAGGCAGCAAGAGCCAGGGTACCTAGACGGCATGCACAACATCACACTTGTACCAAGAGACAGTCCGACAGACGCAGTGACGGACGCCACATTTGTATAATGTGCTGCATATTACAAGTGTCACCGCTAAAGGAAAGTGCCGCATACAACACACACAGTGTACTTGCATTTTATGTGTAAATCCCCCCCCCCCAAATAAACCTGCTTACTGTCAATTTATACTTTGTGAGGCATATTAACATTTAAACTATGTCTAGCCAAAGAGGAAGGGAAAGCTTTGCCAGGTGTGGCAAGAAAAGCAGTATGGGTAGGTTTTTAACCGCAGAACCGAGAACAAGAAGCATGCCGGACCTTGGACATTTTAGTGCTGCTGGTGGTGGTGTGCGTTCATTATTACCACACCTTGAACAATGGATAGTAGAGTACATGACCCAGCCTGGGTCAAGTGATTGCAGCCCCTCTTTCTCCCAGTCCCAGACACAGGCCTCACAGGTGTCCCAAACTATAGTCCCTGATATACCTGTTCCTCCTACTTCTTCCTCGTCGGCTGGAAAGTCTTGTATAGAGCAGAATGTTCATGTGTACGTAGAAGAGTCCCACCGAGGGGTTGGATATGTAAGAACTGTAACCTTGAAGACGCACCGTTGTTTGAGTCTTTTGACGAAGAGAGTCCGTTCACAGGCTTTCCCTCCTCCAACTTTCCTCCCCAACACTCTGAGCCAGAGGAGCCACTTCAAACTGGCTCCAAAAGGCCGCTGCTTCCTGTCGCCACATACAGGGACTGTCTCTTCTAATGATGATAATGATGATGATGTCCTTGATCTGACAAGGAGATCATCAACGGCAGGAAGAGGAGGAGGAGGAGCAAGAATAGGAGGAAGAGGTTGCAGAGCGCCCTCAAAGGGGGAGAGGGAGGAAGGGGGTAAAAGCTGCCAACACTCTGCAGTTTTCACATGCCATCCAGGCAACTCATAGTCGTCCATTGTCAGCACCTGTCACCAGAGGTGTGCCTCAACAACCGCGGACCGCCAGCACGAGCACCAGCTCCAGAGCACCTTTCGGCCCAGTTCGATGTTCGCCCGTGTGGGCATTTTTTAGTGTCCATAGTGATGACAACACTATGGTCATCTGCAAACTGTGTGGTCAACAGTTAAAACGAGGCAAAAACCCAAACAAACTTGGAACAAGTTGCATGAGCACACATTTCAAAAGCCACCACCCGCTAACCTAGCGGGAACACCTGAGCAAAGCACAGAGCTCTGTGCGTCAACCTTCGCCCCAGAAGCAAGCTCAAGCTGCCAGATCTTTCTCCGCTGCCTTTCCTCCTTCTGCCACCAACGGTCCCCGTGCTGCTGCCAGCAATTTGAAGGGGGGATGTAACCGAGCATTACAGTTTTCAGGCTCCGCCAACGGTGAGGATGAGCTCCAACGCAGATTGTCTGGTGTTGTTGCATTGCTAGCAGTCAAGACCAGGCTTCTTTTCCATCCCCCACACCTTCTACCCAATTGTCAAATCTTTCTGTGGTTAGCATTAGCAGCATCCAACCTTCCATCCTCCAGGTCCTGGAGCGCAAGAGGAAATATGGCCCAAATGACCCAAAACAAAGCTAATCAATGCGGCAAAAGCACAGCTAATTGCATTTGAGCTCCTCCCTTACCGGCTGGTGGACTCCAATGCGTTCTGTTACGCATTCCTCTGTGCAAACCCACAGTACTTTATGCCCAAGCGGAAGTATATTGCACAAAAATGTGTTCCTGCTTTGCATGAACACATGCAGAGCAATGTGTCTGTGGCCCTGCATCACCTGACAAGCGACAGTTGGTTAAGCAAGCACGGGCTAGGAAGATATTTTTCCTACACAGCTTACTGGGTAACTTCTGCGGCAGCAGGGTAAGATGTAGCTGCAGGAAGCCCTGTATACCTAGCCCTGCCCAGAGCACATCGCCATGCAGTCTCCTCCTCGACCTCCACTTCCACCTCCTCCTTTGACTCCTCAACCTTTTCCTCCAGGGACACTTTGCCGCGGAGACCCAGCACCTCCCATTCACCATCATCTGTTCCCCGCCAGCAACAACCTGCAGTTTGCTTTTTCGGTGCACAAGTTAATTTTTTGTACGGAGGATGTCCCTTGGGGCCCTCTGCCTCTATCTACTTTGAGGCCTATATCACTTGTAACGGAGCTGTGTAACCGGCTAAATTTTTCAGTATTTCTCTCAAAAAATACAGATATTTATTTCTGATACCTCTTATCTATCAAAAGAGGCAGAGAAATTTCTGTATTTCTCCCAAAAAAATACAGATATTTAATTCTGATACCACTTGCTATCAATCAAAAAAGGAAAAAAAATTTCTGTATTTCTCATTAAAATACAGATATTTAATTCCGATACCACTTGCTGTCTATCAAAAAAGAAAGAAAAATGTATGTATTTCTCTCCAAAAAATACAGATATTTAATTCTGAATCAGAATAGAATATCTGTATTTTTTGGAGAGAAAAACATATAGCAACAGGTATCAGAATTAAATATCTGTATTTTTCTGCCTTTTTTGATAGCAAGAGGTAACAGAATTTCTGATTCTGAAAGGCCCACCGCCTCCTCCTGCTGCTGCCACCTGTCAATTCTCCATTCACTAAAACTGTACACTTCTGGGTGTCATTGACGATGCACTACACCCAGCTCTAAATGCCAGTTACCAATGCCATCCACGCTCCGTCTCAGGGCCCACCGCCTCCTCCTGTTTCTGCTGCCCCCTGCCCAGTACTCCATTCACAAAATTTGTATTACACACTTCTGGGTGTCATTGACAATGCACTACTCCCAGCTCTAGATGCCAGTTACCAATGCCGTCCACGCTCCGTCTCAGGGCCCACTGTCCTCCTCCTCCTGCTGTTGCTGCTGTCGCCTGACTAGTACTCCATTCACAAAAATTGTATTACACACTTATGGGTGTCATTGACGATGGACTATACCCAGCTCTAGATGCCAGTTACCAATGTGGTCCACGCTCCGTCCCAGGGCCCACCGCCTGCTTCTCCTGCTGATTCTGCTGCCGCCTGTCAGTACTCCAGTCACTAAAACTGTACACTACCTGGTATCATTGACAATGCACTACACCCAGCTCTAGATGCTAGTAACCAATGCAGTCCACGCTCCGTCTCAGGGCCCGCCGTCCTCCTCCTCCTGCTGTTGCTGCTGTCGCCTGACTAGTACTCAATTCACAAAACTTGTATTACACACTTCTGGGTGTCATTGACGATGCACTATACCCAGCTCTAGATGCCAGTTACCAATGCGGTCCACGTTCGGTCTCAGGGCCCACCGCCTCCTTCTCCTGCTGTTGCTGCTGCCACCTGTCAGTACTCCATTTACTAAAACTGTACACTTCTATGTGTCAATGACGATGCACTACTCCCAGCTCTAGATGCCAGTTACTAATGCCGTCCACGCTCCGTCTCAGGGCCCACCGTCCTCCTCCTCCTGCTGTTGCTGCTGTCCCCTGACTAGTACTCCATTCACAAAAATTGTATTACACACTTTTGGGTGTCATTGACAATGCACTATACCCAGCTCTAGATGCCAGTTACCAATGTGGTCCACGCTCCGTCCCAGGGCCCACCGCCTGCTTCTCTTGCTGTTTCTGCTGCCGCCTGTCAGTACTCCAGTTACTAAAACTGTACACTACCTGGTATAATTGACGATGCACTACACCCAGCTCTAGATGCCAGTTACCAATGCTGCCCACACTCCGTCTAAGGGCCCACCATTCTCCTCCTCCTGCTGTTGCTGCTGCCGCCTGTCCAGTACTCCATTCACAAAAATAGTATTACATACTTCTGGGTGTCATTGACGATGCACTATACCTAGCTCTAGATGCCAGTTACCAATGTGGTCCACACTCCGTCTCAGGGCCCACTGTCCTCCTCCTCCTGCTGTTGCTGCTGTCGCCTGACTAGTACTCCATTCACAAAAATTGTATTACACACTTATGGGTGTCATTGACGATGCACTATACCCAGCTCTAGATGCCAGTTACCAATGCGGTCCACGTTCGGTCTCAGGGCCCACCGCCTCCTTCTCCTGCTGTTTCTGCTGCCGCCTCTCAGTACTCCATTCGCTAAATCTGTCCACTTCTGGGTGTCATGGACGATGCTTTAGATGCCAGTTACCAATGCCGTCCACGCTCCGTCTCAGGGCCCACCGTCCTCCTCCTCCTGCTGTTGCTGCTGCCGCCTGTCCAGTACTCCATTCACAAAAATTGTATTACACACTTCTGAGTGTCATTGACGAGGCACTATACCCAGCTCTAGATGCCAGTTACCAATGTGGTCCACACTCTGTCTCAGGGCCCATTGCCTCCTCCTCCTATTGTTGCGCCTGTCAGTACTCTATTCACTAAAATTGTACACTTCTGGGTGGCATTGACTGTGCACTAGACCCAGCTCTCCATGACTCTTACCAATGCGGTCTCCCTGGCGATGGCTGACCGGAGACCACACATTGCTACTGCTCTCACTGACCAAGGCTCCGTCCCTGGTCCTCCATCCCTTTGCCTAATGTCACTGCACTACTTGTCCACAGCTTTATGGGTGTTATTCCTAACACATGTCATCCAGGTCATGATGCGAGCTAGCAATTAATTATTAATAATAAACAGGATTTATATAGCGTAAACACATTATACATCTATATAAATTAAATAGGGGTGAGTAATGGAGCTGTGTGACTGGATAATTTTTGTACCGAGCTTATCTCCTCGTAACGGAGCTGAGTAACCGGCTAATTTTTGGATCAGAGGACCCCCCTCAGGGCCCTCTGTCTCTTTCTACTGTGAGGCCTACCTTGTAACAGAGCTGTGTAAATGGCTATTTTTTTAACTGAAAGACCCCCCTCAGGCTCTCTGCCTCTACTCTGAAGCTTGTGTATGGCTTTTAACAAAGTGGTGAAACCTGGCGGCTAATTTTTGGACTGGAGGAACCCTCTCGGGGCCCTCTCTGCCTCTACTCAGGGGCCTGTATAAAATCTGGCCAGCAACATAAAAAAGCCTTCCTGATTTTTTTCTTGCATTGTACAGTGTTTTGCAGAGCTGTGGGAGTCTTGACATGTGTTTAAAAGTATTTGTAGGCTGTAAAAGCTCTACACAGTCCCGAAAAATAACCCCAATTTTTCCCCTATTGACCTTAATGGTGTTCGCATTCGACGTTCAATCACGCAAACAATATTGGCCGATTCGAGCGAATAGCTGTTGAATCAAAAATTGAGATATTCGACTAACACTAATCCTCACCACTGACCTTGATAATAACAGCAGTCGGGTAAAAACCATGTATTACATACAGAAAATCAAATTCCCTACACGACTCTTTAGTAAAAAGTCAATACACTTCTCAACCACCAACTAAGGATCAATCAAAACCCATCATTCAAATGTGGCTGTTGCAGCTAGTGCGAATGAATCCATGAAAACCAAGCACTACTATTACCAAATGGTTTGGTACATAAAATCATGTTAATTACCAATAATTATCATGTTAATTGCCAATCGATAGGTATTATTTACATCATGCTATGACCATGTGCAAGATTCTTTGTGGGCAAAGCAAAAAGACCCCTGATGAAGCATATATATGAACAAATATATTCGATCAAAAATGGTAAAATGGTGACCCCGATCAGCTATCATGTGGGTACTGCACATCATTTTGACACTCACAGTATTTCTTTTGCAGCATTACCCCCCAACCCCAGAGATGGGGATTTCGATAACAAATTATTCGATAAATTTATTTTTTCATCAAATTTTTAGCTTCAAACCATTATTCTAAACATGTTATTTACTTCTGTGTAATATGTTTTTTGCGTTTGATGTGTATAAAATGAGGAAAAAACTGTTTATACATGTTGTTTTTTTCCCATTACAGGTATCCGCATTCACAACCACAAGATATCCAACGTGTTTATTTTACTTACTATATGAATATTACTGATATTATTGTTGCATGGAGCTGCATAAACATGGTGGCACTACACTAATCTTGTTTAATCTATAATGACAATCCTAAACGCCAAAGCTGGTATAATATGTTCAGTCTCAAGACACTCCCTTTTTGTTTTGTCTTTACCTACTATTTAATTTATAATCATGCCTTCCCTAAGTACCTATCAAGGCTTGCTGCTTTTAAACTCCATTCCTTCCTCTTATTCCAGATGTGAATCTACACACCTTATTTCCATATAGGTCTGATCCCCTATAGAGGGTGCCCCCCTCCCACCCGACTTGCGGGGATGGGATCACTCTAACTGAGTGCTAACCTAGACAGAATTGCCTCCTAGGGACACATCTGCCATATCCCTGTATATCCCAGTCTTGTTAGATGGGGATGCTGGGCTGTACCGGGTCTTTGACCGGTGGCAGCACTGAGCCGAGTACCTGTGGGCCGGCCCTCTTCCCTCAAATGACGTAGCCTGATTGGGCAGGGCCGTAGGTGCCATCACTCAGTCCTACGTCACCTACTCAGCCTTCAGGGGCATCCCCACGTTGCCAGCATGCATGTGGGGAAAGGGGAGGTCCCTAGGACCCCGTTATAAAAGTGGAAACTGTGCCATGCTGTAAGCTGACCCAAGCTGCATGCAGGTTTGAAGTCTACATAGGAGTTTGCACTTCTACATCTTCAGGTATGCTAATTTAAATTTACCCACGTAGAACCTAGGAAATCCTTAATACTTACCAGATCTCTATTTCACTGTTTTTAGAAACCTACCTTCCTTGGAAGCTTTATATTAGGATGCATCATTTCCTACTATGGGAATAGTTACCAATGGTCCCCAATATTCAATCAAAATAAAAGAATCTTTCTTCTACTAGTGGATACTTATACCAAGTCAACCACTTTCTATTGATATACTATAGATACCCAACAATGTATATATAGGTAGATAAAACATTTCTACCTGAATTACTTATTTACAGCAATAATATATTTCATTACTGTTCAAAGATAGCTGATATATACTTTAACTCCTACAGAAAAATCATAATTTTCTGGGAACCCATCATCTTATGCCTTATCAATTTTTCTCCAACTTGTTCAACCCTTGTTTTTCCATTGTCATCGCTTCAGGATTCAGCAACATGTAGGTTTTACTCCATTTAATGGGCATTTAACCTTTGCGTATTTTGTTTTTATTTCATTTAATTTAGTTTCCATATATAATACTACAAATACACAAAAGCATGCTTATATTTTAAATATAGAACATGTGCATTTCTTTTGCTTTGAAATACTCCATACCTTAATTCATGATATTTTGTATGACAATTCAATTAGTATTTGAACTGATTGCATGCTTATGACCTCAATTTATATCATACTCATTAACTTCAATTACTTTATTTATCAGCAAAATTGTTACAGTATATTTTATTTAGGATATTTGTTTGAAAACCTAAAATATTGTAACCACTTGTGTGTCAAAATTGTCGTTAACGTACCTCTACCCCTGAGGAAGCATAAAAGGGCGAACCGCGTCAGGTACCACGGTCAGTACGAACAGATTCATATTTGCAAGTCAAAACTATATGGTTATTCATGTGCATATATTGATAGATGACTAATGTATAGTGCCCTATAAGGCCTGAACTGTTATCAACATTTTGTGTAAACCGCAAGCTAAACATTGTGGCCCACGAGATGAAATATATTTTGTATTGTTATATATATATATATATATATATATATATATATATATATATATATATATTGTTTTTTCTTTCATCTACAAATGTAAAGGATCACATCAATAAATGATTAGGGAATGTCCAACTGTTTCATAAACAAACAGCCAAATTTCATGGACTGTGCACATCCCAATTACAGGCAAATTCGTAACAGCTGTGCGCATAACGTTGAGCATATATAAGGATGATGTCTACCTTGTTTTATCCTTTGCTTGTCTTTATTACAACGTTTGAATGTTTGTTCTGCATAAAACCAATTTTCCACCCTCCCTAGGTTCAAATTGCATGTAGCTTTAGTAAGTATATTTTGAAGGCCACATTTCCTGGGCCATTTTTGAACTAATTTGCTAATTTGGCTTTATATGGAAGTGTGGGTTTAAATGTGCTTGTGTTTTTTTTTTTTTTCCTTTGTCATGTCAATTTAGTGGTGTCCTTGTGGTCTCTATATTTTAATGTGATCTTTTCGAAATAGATTTTTTTTGAATAAAGTTGTTTGAAAAATGTAGTTGTGGTTTGTAATTTTTGTTTTGTTTTTATGTGATCTCCTTTACAATCTCCCAGGATCTTTTAACCTTGGGTGATCCAACAGACAATTATGATTGTTTTTATGCAGTTACTTTCTATGATTTGTTGAAAGGCTAAAAACAGCACAATTGGCTTCTTAAAACATAGTTGTTTGATGCGCATCGTTGTGCACCAAACCTCAGGTGTTTGCTGTGCATTGTTGTGCGCCAATGCGGACCTGCTATATGCGCTTTACCTGTGTGGCCACTTTTGCAGAGGAGGATCCACATTTGGGTAAGTTTTTATTTTTATATTAATATAAAAATATAAATTCAAAAGATTGCCTATTTCTACCTATGTTTTCTGTTGTTATAGGCCTGGCTCAAAGCAAACAATCATGGATGATATTACCTCTGGTTAAAGGAGAAATCCACCTTTATGTGCTTCCACTACCAAGCTGAGGTGAGTAAGTAAATATATAGTGAGTCAAGGTCTAAAATGCAATTCAAACCTGCATAAACACCCTGAAAATCTGAAAAAGCAAGAAAATATGTTTGCCACAAAGTGTATTTGTCCCTGTTAGTTTGATATACTAGTACTATTTGAATTCTGTAAACACCTAAATAATGCATACAATTCAGTATTTAAGGAACCAGTTTAAGTGGAGCAACGACAGAACATCTGTTCCTTTATAAGAGTGCTTGACCCTGCTTGTGAGCTTGTCAATCAATGTGGTTTGATGTCGTGCTTGGCAACCTAGGCCTCCTTCCATCCCCATCAGGTGTGTTAGAATGAGTATGCAAACTCAGCTGGACATCTAATTGACAACCAGTTTGGCCAGGAAGTGTGCTTGTATACAATAGGGGTAAGATCAGGCAGCACAGGACAATGAGATCAAGCCTATAACACTAATACAAATGGAGTTGTGTAGAATAGTAGCAGCAAATGAGCTTACTGAGAAAATGTCAGGCAATGAAAAAAACAAATACGGGAAATAAAAAAAAAATGTCAATTTATTTATAAAAAGAATATGTACATAATAAATTCAAATGACAATATGACTTTGAATAGGAAAAATCGAGGGGCGTCAAACAGCAGTTTTTAGTGGAAACCATGCATACATTTGTACTAATAATTACTATTTACTATTTGTTAACTAATAATTACTATTAACTATTTGTTAATAAAATGTCAAAACATTGCTGAAGAATTGCTAAACAACAGAAAGAATAATTAGAAACCAGGCACAAAAAATTGCAGCAACATACAACTTGATATAAATTTACATACAGCTTCATATAAATTAGTTTGCAGTGTTGCAACCAAACAAAAAAAAAAGTATCAAAACAACTGCAACAAATCAAAATATAAATTAAGCAATTTTGTGAATTAGTATAATGTAACCTAAAAAATGTAACATTAAAAAGTAGCACTTACCCAAAAAAGATCAAGCACTAAAGATTCCAACTGACCTGTAATGGACTGTAGATGCGCCCAGAACAAGGAACAGGTGTGCGCTAATTGATTTCTCTGACATCACCATTGACAGAGCTTAACAGATCCTCCTAAATCGCACAGCTGAAAATTAATCGCCTTAATTGGCGCATTCTCTACCCCATTGCTAATTTATCAATGCAGGAAGCCAGCAGGCGACTACACTAGCACTCGGCCGTGGCTTGGGGTAATATGCCTTGTTGAGTGGGGTGTATTCTCACACGGCAAGCTTACATGTGTTCTGTTGATAAATTAGGGCCACAGTTGGAAAATACTTCCCCATGTTGTCTGTATGTTAATTTCTGGGTCTATTCTTCAAAATGGTACTTTGTACTAATCCCAGGATGAGAGGGGGCTATCTGAGGGGCCCCTATTAAAGTGGGCTTTCATATTTCAATAAATCCCTCCCCGCAAAACCCCAAAACCATGGAGACAGGTTGTGGGTATGAGGCCCTGTCCTGTAATATAGGCCCACCACTGCTAAGGGAGTATGGTGTAAAGTTCCATCAGTAGCGCCTGCATGGTTAGTTAGTTACCTTCCAACTACCCTGGAATCACTAAAATTCAAATATGGTAATGTACTACATAGTTTGTGCTTTGCCCCTGCTACGACCTTGTCCAGTGGTATAATTGGCCCTTCAATGTAAAGCAAGAGGCCTAACTGACCAATGCAAAAAGTGTTAAGGGGGAAATCAAACTCCAGTTTCGTAGTAGGTAATGGTATCTGTAGTTTTGGCGTAAGGAAAAAAAAAAACTTGCAATACCATTCTGATAGCACTTTCTGCCAGTGGATGTACACAGGTACTTCATTTAATTTGGTAAAAAAACAATAAAGGGCTGATGGCAGCGGAGTGAGCCGTGCTTCTCCTGAGCTCCGCAAACAGCCGGGGGAATCTGCCTTGTGTAAGCGCTAAAGCGCCTTTTTCTTAATGTGATATGGGTCCCAAGGTGAAGGGGACACAGAAGGGGCGCCCCGGTGGAGGAGAGTCTTCATCCAGGGGCATCCCCGGGTTTTTCTCCACGGGCAGCCGTACCGACCGCGACAGGGCCTCAAAGCCGGGGGCTCAATTTTCAGCCGCATCTGGAGCGCTGGCTCCAGATGCGATCCGGCCATCAGCAGGAACTGGAAGTGCAGGACTCAGAGGCATCTACCCCACCACCTACAGAGGTACGTCCTGGATCTTCTGGCTGTAGCCCTAGCTTAACTCCCTTTATGGAGGAATCCCCCAGCCATAGCCCAGATAACATGGCCTCTGGGGAGGAATGGGATTGGAAGGACCATCTCAGAGCCTTACCCACCAGGCAGGACCTGGATTACAGTATTAGTCGTTTAGAGGCGAGTTGTAAGGCAGAATTTCATGCCATGCGGCAATCCATCCAACAAGTGACCAGTACCACCACAGCTCTCCAAAACCAATGTGATGATCTTTCTTCAAAAGTCACGTCCCATACGGACATCCTGGAACGCCATGAAGCGCAAATTAATATGTTGTATTTACTACATGATGACGCTGAAAATCGCAACAGGCGGAACAACATCCGTATTAGGGGCCTCCCTGAAACGATACCGAATTCAGAAGTGCCGACAGCGGCCTATTCCATTTTTGCTAAACTTCTTTCTGTTCCACCTGATGTTGATATAGAGGTTGATAGGATTCATAGAACCCTGGGCCCATGCAGTACGAACCCGCAACGCCCTAGAGATGTTATATGCCGTATCCACTTCTTCAGAACCAGGGAAGATATCATGAAGAAAGCCAGGGAATCTACTTCTATTGAATATGCTGGAGCACAGATACAACTGCTGCCTGACCTCTACACTGGATCTTCGCAGGGCCCTTAAACCACTCCTTACAGTTCTCCGCGAACAGAACATCTCATACAGATGGGGATATCCTTTTCATCTCATTATCAGATCGGGAGGCAGGACCCTTATTTTCCGTGAGCCATCTGACTTACCATGCATTGTACGGGATCTGCATCTTCCGGACATCATACTACCTGAATGGCCCTCAGCAACGTCACTCCTCATCAGCAGACCAGCAGAAATGCAAGCTCCTCTCCGAAGTCCGCCGGATCGACCCCCCAGCGCTTCTCCGGGTCTTCTTTCCCCTCCTCCTTCTACAACCACCTAGCCTGTTATGCTTATGCTGCAGGAAGTTTTTGTTTTTGGACTTTTTATTGCCATCCTAATTTTTTGTGTTTCTTTGGCTACTATGCATCAACCGGAACACCTCGGACATCAACTTATCCTGCCATCTGCCGTGTTTGGCCGAGAGAACAGCCCGCCTTTGTATGGAGACTTTATGTTCCTGTGCAAGACGCTTCTCCTACACAGTGGGACTTTCATTCATTGGTAGTTATGCTGAGCGATACTTATTTAATATTTATTGTTGCATACTCTGCTGGTAGTTGGAGGGCAATTTTTGCCTGCCCTTTTGCTTCTGTGGTTCATTATGTTGTGGGCCTGCTGGGGGGCGCGCAAGCTATTTTGCTCTCGCCCCCCTGGTTGGTCCTATTATGGGACCTGAGATGTTGTATCCCCGATACCTTAGACTATTTTGGCGGGAATTTGTCAATTGTTTACTTATTGTTGATGTCTTTTGATTTATGCTCTAAATCTTAGTTAATGTGATCATAGGAATGTTTAGTTTGCTGGGCGTATGCCCAGGGATTGCTTATTCTTTATGTTGTTTTTGGTTTTGCGGGTTCCCCCGGGCGGGACATGCTGGTATATTTGTTGCTTGTCTGCTTGGCTCCCCCCGCTGCGCACAGACACTTTCCCCACATAGGCCCACTGCCTTACCAGGTGGTGATTTGGGATCTTTGGGATCCCGCTCTAGTTTTTCACCCCACGGCCGAGGTTTAGCCCGCCTCGCCCGTCTGGTGTCCCTCCCCTGACCCACTTTCCCTGACCCACTTTCCCTGATGTCCTCAATAAAAGACACAACACAAGTTTTGAGAATCCGCACCCTCAATGTGAAGGGTTTTAATAGCCCGAACAAGCACTCTCAAGTGCTTTATGCCCAACATAAAGAGAGAGTGCACATCCTACTCCTGCAGGAGACCCATTTCCACTCTACTAGAATCCCCTCTCTCCGCAATCGTTATTATACTGTTTGGCGTCACAGCTCCAATCCTGAGTCTAGAACTAAGGGGGTTTCCATAGCTTTCCAAAAAACATTGCCTGTCCAGATACTTGACTCCCGCTCCGATCCGCAGGGCAGATTTGTGATTCTCAAAATTTTTCTTTGGGATAAGAAATTTACACTGGCCTCTTTTTATGCCCCTAATCATCAACTCACTGTGGCTATCATGCAGTACCTGGCAACTTTGAAGGGGTTCACCGAGGGATCTATCATAGTGGGCGGTGACCTGAATTGTGCTCTGGATCCCCGGATTGATACCTCCACCAGGAAAACTCCGGTATCCTATTCTAAATTGAACTCCCTTTGTTCTAGACTACACGATCTTAGACAAGCGGATATGTGGCGCACTCTGCATCCTACCACCAAGGATTATACCTTTTACTCCTACCCACACAATATGTACTCCCGTATAGATTATATTTTGGCGAGCCACTCTATACTAGATTGGAATCCTATTACTTCTATAGAATCTTGTCCTTGGTCCGATCATTCCTCAGTATCCCTCTCACTCCAGATGCCTCAAATGGGCCCTAGAGAATGGACCTGGAGGTGTAATGACTCCCTGTTCAAGGACTCTCTTTGTGCGAAGGCGGTTTTAGATGCGATTACCAATTTTATAGGGGACCATGTTTCGGACCCCACCCCCCTTACCTTTGCAGTGGGAGGCTATGAAGGCGGTGGTTCGAGGGGTCCTAATTCAACAAGGAACTCGGCTTAAACGGATCAGACTACAGGATATTACACTTACTTGTGATAAAATTCGCTCCTTGGAACGCCTACATAAACAAAACATGGCCCCAGCTATATTTTTAGAACTGACTGCTGCTAGGACTCACCTTTTGAAGCTGTACGATCTGGCATACCAACGCCACCGGGATCGCTTACGCAAATTAATTTACCAGTATGGGGATAAATGTGGCCTATTGTTAGCGCGGGGCTTACACCCTCGCACTTCCACCACTTATATTCCATCTATCCGGACCGCTGATGGTGGCTTGACATCCATACCTAAGGAGATCTTACAAACTTTTCATAACTACTATGCCGATCTCTATCATATCCGCCCCACCCACGCAAGTCAATCCCCCCTGCAAGATTATATAACTAAAACTGCTCTCCCGTCGCTAGATTCTGAGGTGATTTCGCAATTGAAGTCTCCGTTCTCAGAGGAGGAGGTCTCCGCCGCTTTACGCGCTACACCGACGGGGAAAAGCCCTGGCCCTGATGGCTTTACTCCACGGTTCTATAAACTACACGCCCTTAATCTTGTTCCTTTTATGACTAAGGTGTTCGCGTCCATCTCCGCTGATACGCCATTCTCTCCGCAGAGTCTGGAAGCTCATATTACGGTCCTTCCTAAACCTGGCAAAGACCATACAGTTTGTTCTAATTATAGACCCATATCATTGATTAACGTTGATGCAAAATTTTTTTCTAAATTGATTGCTAATAGATTATCTCCTCATATGCCTTCACTAATTCATATGGATCAAACTGGGTTTATCTATGGAAGGGAAGCAAGGGATAATACTATTAAGACTATCCTTCTGACCCAATTTGCTAAGTCTATGGGTACTCCTATGTGTTTACTGTCCATAGACGCTGAAAAGGCCTTTGATAGGGTTTGTTGGGAGTTTATGTATTCAGCGTTATGTCAGATAGGCGTGGGCCCCAGTATGGTCTCTAGAATTGCGGCTTTATATTCCTCACCAAGGGCCCAGGTACGGGTTAACAGCACCCTCTCTGATTCTTTTCCAATTAAGAACGGCACGAGAGAAGGATGTCCTCTTTCCCCATTGCTCTACGCATTAGTTATGGAACATTTGGCTGTGGCCTTGCGTAGCAATCCGGATGTTAAAGGAATCAAGATAGGAGAAACCCATTATAAACTCTCTTTATATGCAGATGATCTTTTGCTATATATAACATCCCCTCATATCATGATGCCCTCGGTGCTGAAGGAATTTGCTGAATTCGGATTGCTCAGCAATTTTAAGGTCAACTATTCCAAGTCCGAACTTCTAAATATTACCTTAAACTCGGCCCAACTGTCCTCTATACACAATAATATGTCCTTTCGGACTTGTCCTAATGCTATCAAGTACTTAGGTATAATGATACCATCGGACCCTTCCGCTTTGTTCTCACTTAATTATTCCCAAGCATTTAATAGAATTCAATCCAACCTTCAGAAATATGATTCCCTGCCTCTTTCCTGGTTTGCTCGCATAAATACTCTAAAAATGGATATTGTCCCCAGATTGTTATATATATTCCAAACGGTCCCCATATTTTTACCAACTGCATATCTGCGTAAAATACAGAGGTTGTTTTTACAATTCCTATGGCATAAGAAGCTCCCCAGATTGGCATTCGGCATATTGGTCAAATCCAAATGTAGAGGAGGGGTGGGGGCCCCTGATATTGCTTCCTACTATAGGGCAACGGTTTTAGTGCGCCTGACAGACTGGTTTCACAGCCAGGAGTTAAAGGAATGGGTGCTTTTGGAAGAATTTTTGTCTCCAGTGAATCTCTGGTCTTTACCATGGGTGGACCGGTCGTTGCTACGGCTGACCTCCCCCATACCTCCACTTACTATGGATCTATTACGTATTTGGGATATTATCCTTAGATCGGGCAAATTGTCCACGAGTCCGGGGCCCATGACACCACTGTTCCATAACCCAGCATTTCCACCGGCAATGAGGGCCGCCAAATTTTTATCCTGGTCCTCCTCCGAACACCGCCACCTTAAGGACATAGTTCATAATGGGCGGATCCCCCCTTTATCCTCCCTAGAACTCCCACACAGAAGTAAGCTGCTATCCTGGCTTTCGTACAGACAGTTAATGTCTTTTGTAGCTTCTTTTTCTGATCCATCCTTACTGCACAGAAACTTGACGGAATTTGAGCAGCTTGTTAGTTCACCTGTTCGCCCTCCCCATATTGTCTCAAGGCTATACGAGCTACTTACACAGAAACCTGAGTCTATAGCCCCTATATACACCAGATATTGGGAGAGGGAATTGACTGGCCTCATAACTGCAGATGACTGGGAAATATCGTTTACCCTCACACACAAGCTGGCATTGACTTGTAAAGCCCAGGAGGTTAACTATAAAATTTTGTCTAGATGGTATTATTGTCCTGTGGATATGCATAGAATATCCCCCACAAACTCGGACCGCTGTTGGCGATGCCAGTCGCAAAGGGGGACAATGCTTCATATTTGGTGGGAATGCTCAAAGTTATCTCGTTTTTGGGATACGATTATTCAGATCTTTAATGACTGCTACGGTTTTACCGTACCCAACACCTCTAATGTGGCTCTTTTATCTATGATCCCGGGCTCGCTTAAAAGTATTAAAAGAAATGCCCTACGTCATTTTCTTGCCGCAGCTAGGGTCCTTATATTTCCAAGATTGTGAAGGCAACCTGTTGCTCCCTCTATAGCTGACTGGGTATCCGAACTCGAAAAAATCCGCCATATGGAAATGCTGGTAGCGGAAGATGATGACAGAATGGAACAATTTAAAATAGTCTGGTCCACGTGGGATTGGTTTAAAGAATCTCCTTGACTCCCGATGTACTTATCCTAATGAGTCTGCATGTATTTTAGGGTACTCTCTTTGTGTTGAGGGTCTTTTTATGTTTCCTCCAACCTTGTGTGGTGTATATTCTTTCTTTCTTTCCCCTCCCTTCCCAATCCTCCCCCTATGGGCTACATTGTTTTTGTTCTGTTTCGTTTTGTCTTATTCCTATTGTTCTTTGTTAAAAGATATTTACATAAATATATATTAAAATAATCGGCTAAAACTTGTTAGAACATCATTTATAGTATGTGCCTTTATGAGTATTTCAGTTATTATTTGTATATTTGTGTCGATTTATCTTATTCTGTATCATGAGGGCTATGACGGTTTACTACTATTATTGTCAGAGTATATGCTATGTTAAGGTTGTGTACTTTATGCTTTTACTGACCCACTGCCGTTTCGGGTAATTAAGATATCTGTGTTTTTTGTTATAACGTTTGCTATGCATGTTTGTTTATTTCTTTTTTACTGAAAACTCAATAAAACTGATTGACACAAAAAAACAATAAAGGTACACAGCACTCAAGTGAGATGTTAAAAGCATACCTAAAACCAATGTTCAAAATTTTTTCAAAGCAATGGAAAGCCATAACTAAATGCAACATTTCAATTCAGCACCAAGATGCATAAATTACTGAATTATTTTTTTAAAGCCTGTTATGGCTGATTTTTTGTTGGTATAAAATGAGAAAATCTGTAAGTAATCAGACCTGATTGTACATACCCTGCTCACTGTAATTATCCCCTTAATTAGGTTAATTATAGTTTGGGGCAATTACTTTATCATGAATATAAATATGAATTTCATTATTTCCACACTAATTACACAAAAACAATATTCCTGTTTTTTTCATCTACTACTGGAACATTGTGACACAACTAGATGTTAACCAATAAAAACAATCTGTACAATTTGAAAAAGGAAGATATCTGGAAACAGGTATGCATAACACAATAATATTTCATCCAGACTTAAAAGTTTAGATGCTAGGCTTCTTTTCTGAACTCTTTTTCACACTATCTTGCCAGATGATGCTAGCTAATGGTACCTTATATCTCTACCTAGGATGCTTCATTTGTTGCAAATTTGTTGAACCTTTTTGGTGATGGGGTCCATGCCCTTAGTCAGGGATTCATCTTTATTTTATTTGGACTGGTCTGAGCCAGTCCACGTCTTCACTTTATTGATGGATGAATAAATGCAATCCATGGTGCTATATATAGGGGTACTGTCAATGCTGATTATTGGTGACCATTTGATCATTGTCATTCTAATCCTGACCATAGTACCAAGTGGATCCCCTTGAACAAACATGACATACAGGAGTTCAAAGTTGAAAGTCTTCACTATCTGCTTGATCATTTATTCACTAAGTAGAGAATACATTATTTGTATGACACCTATGCACAGTCTGCACCTTACAAATACATTTTTTTCCGTTCCAACTGGTTCTAATAATGACTCTAGAATTGCTGTTGGAGAGGACCTTTATATTTTTAACTGGAGATAAAAATTGGCAAACACTGTGTTTTAACAATGTATGTTTCTATTGGGACATACATTGATATAAACTAATTAAAAGTAAAAATACAAGATATCAAAAACAAAAAACTGCAACAAAATGTAAAGTACTCAAAAGTGAAGCAAGAATGAACAAAAAGGCAGCAAGTGAATGGAGTAAAAATATTTTTATACAAAACCTTTATCATAGCTTTTGTGTAGATTCACTCTTTTATCTTGTTTGTGACTTATGGTGAGATTATTCTTTTAAGAAGGTAATGAAGTTCTATGCTTGCAATGGATCCACAACTCCTATTGTTCCTGGTGGTATTATTATGTATGACATGCCGCAATCATTAAGTAAACAGATTTTAGGATGAAACAGCAGGCAAAGTGTCTGTCTCTTGCGCTATTCAGAGCGGCCGCCACTATCCGGCTGCCCTCTTCTTTGTGCTCCTTGTTCTAGGGGGCTTTTCATTTGCTTTAATGCACCACCTCTATTTATTCTGCTCCTGTAACTGTAAAATTGATTTTCTTGCAACAAGACGCTCGTTTTTCACTACTGAACACATCCAAATGCTCCAATGTGAGACACTTTCAGTTTTTAATTAGTTTCTTTTCTACTGCCTGCCTTTTTGAGCAGGCATGTGGAACTAGAACAGGCAAGACAGAGGAAAGATAAGGAAAAATGACAAAAAGTGATGTTTGTTGTTGATTTTAGTCATAAATGCTACCTGGACAAAAAAAAAGTAAATAAAGAATATGTTTCCAGATGAAAAGATTCAATCATTATGAGGCGAAAAAACACAAAAGACCTACTGTATAAAAAACAGCAAAAAGGCAAATGTCTGATTGCCTGCAATAATCAAGTAAGTTTGACTGCAGCTGGTTCATTACTGAACCTACACAGTGAAAATGACATCTGGTATCCAAGTGTCTGTTGAAGGCATACCCCTGTCTTCCACCACTTTTTATGAGAGAAACGGCAATCTCATCAATTTACTGGGAACCCCCTTGGAATGGTATTTTCCCCCTGTGAGTCCTCCTGATCAGCTGTTGATTTTTGTGTTACTGAGGGCTGTGGCTGCAAGAGGAGAATCACTTGCCTTTTATCAGTGAGATGCAGCTTAAAAACGCCTGTTTGCAAAATGTCTCCTACATAGTAGATGCCTAGTTCTTGATAAAAGCAGAATTCATTACAATAAGGAAGGGATTATTCAAATTTTAATTTACTAGACTCCAGTCTTGCCAAAGACATGATAAAAAAAATACACAATAACATATATTCAAAGAAGAATAAACAAAACAAGAAACAGAAATACAGTTTTTAAAAATAATTTGAACATGATTTTTGAGATGGAACCTGAAATTTTAATTCGAATCAAGCACACACACAAAGAACAGTGTCTCTGATTCAATTATTCTAAAAATGCAACTCATTAATATCAGCTTTTTCTTGACATCAGCTGTGAGTTAATTATTAGCTGGGGGACGCAGCACACTTTAAAAGGAGAATGGAAAGATAAAATGAGAACTCATCTCAAAAGACAAAATAAATAATTAGGCTAAAGATGACTGACCTGTAGTTGTTCCCAGTGCTAGTGGGCTGAGGAATTTCATCTTGTTTGTGTAGTGCTTACTAAAAATGCCTTCACATGTTATTCACCAATGCAAATATTTTTATTATGTACTGTTTTTTTTTCTTGCTTAGGGATGAGTAAAACAATTAATCTGGCTTGAGATCCAAGCAACATGCCAAGGATTTCCTCAAAGTGGATATTCAAGTGTTTTTCTGGATTTATTATTTTTTTTAATTTTTTGATGATGTTTGACAGTCCCTCTCTTCACTATGCAGTTTTGTCATTTTGTGCTGTGTTTAGAAAATAGTGAATTGATTAGTTCAGAATTGGTAGTAATTCCTGATGGTTTGATTTGGTCTATGATGTGCTGTGTGCAAAAGGGAAAATATGAATGGGTAGGGTATGTTAGGTGGACCAAGTTGGAAGATTACATATACTTTCTCACTACTAAAGATTCTGATCCTGGCAATATACAAACTCAGAATAGAAAAAATGTATCTTATATAGAGAAAAAAAGATTTGTGTTAAAAAATATGTTGTACTACAACAGCTAATATCCAAATCCTAGTTTTTAAGTATTAAAAGCATAAATATAGAGGTTTATTTTAACTAAAAACATTTCTCTATTAGGACATTGAGATAACACATTATCAAGGTTTTGTCATCAAGAAATTTTGTAGGGAAAAATTAGATTTTTATTAAAATTCAAAGCTTATTTAGGTGTTGACAAAAGCTCTTAAAAGAGCTCATTTTGTTTCTCTTGCCCCATACCCTCTCTTCATACCCCAGCCCCACTTTCTCCACCCCCAAACCTCTACAAAATATTTCAATAAACTTTGCATACACTTTTATAGTGTGTCAGCACCCCGAAGGGAAAGGCTTTCCTAATTAGAGTTATTTTGGAGGTTGCTAAGGGTTCCTTGAGCAGGGAACAATGACAGTGATCGTTCCCCACCTACAATAATAATACAATGTAAGAGGATATTTTCACACTAATATCCAATGTATGGGAATGTCTACTCTTATCACCAGTGCATGGGGTCCATTTTTTTCACTGACAACAAATGTAAGGGGGTTATTTCTACTAATAACCAATGCAAAGGGACAGCGTGTTTCTTTACTGGTCCATTTTATTTATTTTATAAACACTTTTGACATGTACATTAAGAGAATGTTGTAAAATTGTCCCAGGGTGTTACATTTTTTATGTATACCATATTCATTATTTTTTTTACCTAAAACTTTTAATAGCTTTGTGATCACACATCTTTACCAAGAAATGCAGATATATTCATTTTAAATACCTCCTTATCAAACAGTTTGCAACAGTTCCTCCAAGGTAAAAGAGTTGAAAAAGGCTGTCCTAGTTTAAGGTTACCTTCACACACCTATTAGCATTGGGATTAATTTACAAAATAAATTTAAGCTGTTCATATAGAAAAGTGAATTATCACTCTGCAGGGGAATTTTTCACATACCTTAGCATAGAAAGCTTTTCTGTCATCTGCCATCCTATCATGCTCAAACAAAACTTATATTTTCCAATATTTTCTTATATGTGATTGGGTATTCTTTGCAAAGTCAATTGTTACTATATTCCCTAAACTAAGTGAATTACCCCTCTAGAGTGATAATTTACATGTCTAGTTGATCAGCCTAAACACCTTTATTAAACCAAACACATTGTTAACCAACTCCTGTCTATTCCCTGTGTACTGTTAAAGAGTAGGTTCTATTCTACCAGACATATCACAGTACCTGCTCTCATGGACTTCAGTTTGCCACATTGTTTTTTGTACTCATATGGTTTGCATTTATCTGTTAAAATATATTATTCACCCTGCACTCCCTTTGTTGGCACTATTTCCTCTCCTGCCCAGTATGATAACTCGTTGTCTCTCTGCTCCTTCACTCTCCTGCTTTCTGTGTTTGTGCTCCTGCACCTTTTTTCTCTACTGCTACTTTCTGGTGACATCTCACCCAACCCTGGTCCCCCCCACCACCTCTCTTTTCCCTACACTTTCAGCAAGATACTCCCTTCCCCTAACCTCATCCCCATTCACCCTACCCATAAGTTTTTACCCCCTTTCTCTGGCAGTGTATGGAATGCCAGATCTGTTGGCAATAATTAACCTCCATACACAACCTTCTCCTTTCTAAATCTCTGAACTTCCTGACTAACACTGAAACTTGGCTTTCCTCCTCTGACTCTGCCTCTGCTGCTTCTCTCTCCTATGGAGGCCTGCAGTTTCCACATACCCCTAGACCTGGCAACAGAGTAGGGGGTGGTGTGTGTCTCATTTTCTCACCTAACTGTACATACAAAGTCCTTCCTACCCCGCCCTCTCTCATTTTCACCTCTTTTGAAGTCCATTCCATCCATCTTTTCACCCCCTTACCCCTTATTGTTGCTGTTGTCTACCGCCCCCTGGCCCAGTATCACAATTTTTGGATAACTTTGCCTCTTGGCCCCAACACATTCTTTCCCATGACCTGCCAAACTCATCCTCAGTGATTTTAATGTTGCAGTGGATGAGCCCAACCATTCTTACTCAACCAAACTGCTTTCCATTGCCTCCTCATTTGGACTCACACAGAACATCAACAGCCCTTCACGCATTGCTAGGCACACTTTAGACCTGGTATTTTCCAAACTCTGCAACCTCACCCTCCTTGACAACTCGCCATTTCCCCTTTCTGATCAAAACCTTATCAGCTTCAACCTATCGAACTCTTGCCCCCCTGTGCCACATCCCAGACCGGGTCAATGGCAGAGAGATATCTATAACCTTAACCACAACCTATTCTCAAACTGCCTCTCTCTCCAAAATCACCCCCCTAAATTAAGCTGCCACCCAGTTAAACCACTCTCCTAACAGCTACAGAGCAGCACAGAGAGTGCAAGAAGAAAATCTGGCCTTAGCGCTGACTTCATGGACTAGAAAGCCAAGCTACAAAGCTTTAACACTGAACTCACTGTCATCAAGCAAAAATATTTATCAGCTGTCATTTCCTCTCAAGCTTCCAACACACGCAACCTCTTCTCAACAAATGACTCCCTCCTAAACCCCACACCTGCTCCCCCAAAAACAACCTTTACTGCCCAAGACATAGCTACCTACTTTAAAGAGAAAATTGAAAAAAATCAGACATGATGTCTCTGCTCACCAGGCCACTCCAACCATAGCCACCCCTTTCATCTGTAAATCATCACTGGCCCTGTTACTGTTGACAAAGTTTTCCCTTTTCTTTAATCGTCTCCATCTACTACCTGTCCACTTGACCCAATTCCCTCTGATCTACTTTATGCCGATTCCACCACCCTGGCCCTCGCTCTATTATTATTATTATTATTATTGAAACCTCTACCTTTCTACTGGTATCTACCCCTCCGCTTTCAAACATGCCATAATTCTCCCTATCTTGAAGAAAACCTCACTAGACCCCTCCTTACCTTCTAGCTACCGTCCTATCTCCCTTCTCCTATATGTATGTCTCCAAACTTCTACATAAGACTCACTGATTACCTGAGCAACAACTCTCTCCTTGACTCTCTCCAGTATGGCTGTCGAGCTGCCCATTCCACTGAAACAGCCCTTAGTGGCCAATGATCTCATCAGAGCTAAGTCTCAAGGCAACTTTTCCCTCCTCCTTCTCCTTGACCTTTCCTCCATTTTTGACACTGTTGATTAGTGTTGTTGTTCGAATTCGGGTCGTTCCTTATGTTCGACCCGAATATGGCTGTTCGAATTCGGGTCGACCCGACCCGCATTTTGCTGCATTCGACAAACCTGAATTCGAATTTCCCAGAATGCACTGAAACAACTGGGCAGGGTGGGCAACTCCCCCATGCCCTCCAATTACAG
This sequence comes from Pyxicephalus adspersus, assembly GCF_032062135.1. NCBI lineage: Eukaryota > Metazoa > Chordata > Amphibia > Anura > Pyxicephalidae > Pyxicephalus > Pyxicephalus adspersus. The sequence continues at coordinate 58,484,411 of NC_092860.1, forward strand.
CAGGGATGCCCCCTCCATCTTTGTTGTCATGATACACCTGTTCCTCCTAGTTCCTCATCAGCAGCTGGAAAGTCACGTGTACGGCAGTATGTAGAGGAGTCCCACCGAGGGGTTGGAGAGGTGCAGCTACAATCATTCATTGAAGATGCTCAGTTGTTTGAGTCATCCGACGAAGAGAGTGTGTTCACAGGCTTTCCCCCTAGTTACTTTTCACCAGAACACTCTGAGCCAGACGAGCCAATTCAAACTGGCTCCAAAAGGCCGCAGCTTCCTTTCGGCACATATAGGGAAACTGTTTCTTCTGATGATGATGATGATGTTGTCCTTGATCCCGCATGGGGCGAACAAGGAGATCCTCATAGGCAGGAGGAGGAGGAGGAGGAGGAGGAAGAAGAAGAAGAAGAAGAAGAAGAAGAGGAGGAGGAGGAGGAGTTTGCAGTGCGCGCTCAAAGGGGGAGAGGGAGGAAGAGGGTAAAAGCTGCCCACACTCTGCATACTTTAATTACCAGTGAGGCAAGACATAGACGTAAATCTTCGGAAGCTGTCCCCACAGCTGTGCCTCAACAACCGCGGACCGCCACCACGAGCACCATATCCAGAGTACCTTTTGGCCCAGTTAAATGTTCTCCAGTGTGGGCATTTTTTAATGTCCATAGTGATGATACCACTATGGTCATCTGTAAACTGTGTGCTCAATACTTGAAACGAGGTAAAAACACAAACAAACTTGGAACAAGCTGCATGAGCACCTATTTAAAAAGCCACCATCCAGTAACCTGGCGTGAACACCTGGTGAAAGAACAGAGCTCTGTGCAACCACCTACGGCCAAGAAGCCAGCTCCAACTGCTTGATCCTCCTCCGCTGCCTTTCTTTCTTCTGCCACTACAGTTTCCAGTGCTGCTGCCAGGAATTTGAGTGTGGCATCTAGGCGATCATTACCTTTTTCAGGCAGCACTAGTGTTGAGCAGCAGCTCCAATGCAGATCGGCTGCTGTCTGTGGCGTTGCTAGCAGTCAGGACCAAGCATCATTACCATCCCCCACAACGTCTACCCCATCATCCAATGTTTCTGTGGTTAGCATTAGCAGCATCCAACCTTCCATCCCCCAGATGCTGGAGCGCAAGAGAAAATATGACCCAATTGACCCCAAAACAAAGCTGATCAATGCGGCAATAGGACAGCTGATTGCATTAGAGCTCCTCCCTTACCGGCTGGTGGACTCCAGTGCGTTCCGTCACGCATTCCTCTGCGCAAACCCACAGTACGTTATGCCTAAGCGACAGTACTTTTCACAAAAATGTGTTCCAGCTTTGCATGAATACGTTCAGAGCAATGTGTCCATGGCCCTGCAGCAGTTTCTGGCAAGGTGCACCTGACAACCGACAGTTGGTCGAGCAAGCATGGAGTGGGAAGATATATTTCCTTTACAGCTCACTGGGTAACTTTGGTGGCAGCAGGGGAAGATGCAGCTGCAGCAAGGCCTGCATACCTACCTCCACCCAGACTGCATCGCCATGTAATTTCCTCCTCAACCTCCACTTCCACCTCCTCCTTTGAATCTTGTGCATCAACCTCTTCCTTCCGCGATCGCGGGTCGCGCGTATTATCGCGCTTCCCGCGATCGCGGATTTCAATGATGAATCAGGGGCTATGTCTCAGGGCCTGCCGCTTCCTCCTCATGCTATTACTGCTGCTGCCTGCCCACTGCCCAGTACCCAGCTCTAGATGCCAGACTAGACTCAGGCTCAGCAATGTCTTCTTTCCCCGCTGATTCCGTCAAGCCCGTTGCCTTTCATGTGGTTTCGCTACATAGTTGGTACGGATTGGAATCTCGTTGATCCATTCACGTCTCCGATAGCTACAGCTTCGACACTGTCCATATGGGTGATGGCCTCAACCTCAAATGCCGTCCTTGCTCCCTCTCAGGGCCCAATGCCTCCTCCTCATGCTGTAACTGATGCCGCCTGCACAGTTCCCAACTCTGGATGTCAGTTACCAAAGCGGTGCCCGCTCTGTCTCAGTGCCCACCGCCTCCTCCTCCTGCTGGTCTGCCTGTACTCTGAAGCCTGTGTATGGCTTGTAACGGAGCCGTGAAACCTGGTGGCTAGTTTTTGGACCAGAGGAACCCCCTCATGTCCCTCTCTGACTGTACTCGGATACCGTGTAAAATCCGGTATGTTCCCTTGACCGCCCCATAAAATGGCCGTGCCAGCAACAGAAAAAAGACTTCCCTATTTTATTTTTACTTGTACAGTGTTGTGCAGAGATGGGAGAGTCTTGACATGTCTTTTTAAATGTATGTATAAGCTGTAGAAGCTCTCCACCGACCCAAATAAAAAAACAAATTTTCCCCCTATTGACTTTAATGGAGTTCGAATTCGATGTTCAATCACCCAAATAATTATGCATTATTCGACTGAATAGCGGTCGAATCGAATAGTGACCTATTCGACCAACACTACTTTTGGAGCCAGTTTGAAAACCCAACCTGGACCACCTATTTATTCGGCTCACCGAGGTGCTGAGCCACAAATGTCTGGGGACATGAAACACCTCCATGTCTGTTGGATTTAAAGCTGGTGACAGTACCACATTCCTAATGTGCGCTGGGACATCATAGCAGGGAAATTGGATAGGGCCACACTGGCAGAGTTCCACCCACTGTATGTGATTGACATGCACTTCCACTTACGGTTCAAGCTGCTCTCCAGGGTTAAAAATGCCACCCACTCAAATCAGCTGGCTCATCGGAAGTATAGGAAGAGCAGGAAGAGGCTCTGAGACCGAGCGGGGACCGCATTGGTAACTGGCATCCAGAGTTGGGAACTGTGCAGGCGGCATCAGTTACAGCATGAGGAGGAGGCGTTGGGCCCTGAGAAGGAGCAAGGACGGCATTTGAGGTTGAGGCCATCACCCATATGGACAGTGTCGTAGCTGTAGCTATCGGAGACATGAATGGATCAACGAGATTCCAATCCGTACCAACTATTTAGCAAAACCACATGAAAGGGAATGGGATTGGCGGAATCAATGGGGCAAGAAGACCCTGTTGAGCTTGAGTCTAGTCTGGCATCTAGAGCTGGGTACTGGGCAGTGGGCAGGTGGCAGCCAGAACGCTCCAGAACGCTCATCTATCCTTCCCACCTTTCCTCTTCTGCTGCATTTCTTTGCAGTTCTCTACACTGGCTTCCATTTCACCTTAGAATCAAATTCAAGCTCCTGTGCTTTGCCTTAAAATCCCTCCACAGCTTCTGTCCCACTTACATTTCTGACCTGATAAAGAAAATACTCCCCCAGCCGCTCTCTCTGCTCCTCTGATTACCTATAACTGACTTCCTCACTCATTACCTCATCACACACACAGTTACAAGACTTTTTTTAGAGCTGCCCCAATTCTCTGGAATGGTCTTCCTCATCCTATTCGACTTGCTTCTACTTTCTAATCATTTAAAACAGCACTCAAAACCTACTTTTCAAACTTTCCTACCCATCTTCTTCTGTCTTTTGACCGTCACTACTTCCCACCACTACATATCTCCCTCCTATTGTGTGCTAATTCCCCCACCTACTAGATTGTAGGGTCTTAGGGACAGGGTCCTCTCCTCTTGTGTCACTGTCTGTGTTCGTCTGTTATTTGCAACCCCTATTTATTGTACAGCGCTGCATAATATGCTGGTGCTAAAAAAATCCTGATTAATAAAAAAATTATTATTATTAATAATATTAATAATAATAATTTTTATGTACTGTATATATTTATGTATAAATTAAGATTTAGTCCCTCTAAAATGTGATTAAATGAAAAAAAATCTTAGTTTAAACTCAGGTTGAACCAGTAGATGGCACTGTATTCTCATGTAAAATGTGTACCAAAACGTTGTTTTACGCCATCTACTGATGAGCAACAACTATGCACAAAAGATGAGAGCAAGTGACTTCTCATAACCAACTCAAAAATAGCAAATACATTACCTGTAAAAATGGGGGGAAAAAGAGGTAGAAAAGGAACCCATGTAATTTTTTTCCTTTTAAATAAATGTTTTTATACTAGCACAATGTGGATGTATTTAGTCACATTCATTTTATTTAGAAAATCTATTGACTGTTTTAAATGCTAGCAGTGATAGCTGAATTTTGTGCCTTATACTCAGTCTAAAGGAGGTTACTTATATTCTTATGTAAAAAAAGGTACCTGATATTCCAATTTGTTTATATTTGAGTTGATACATTTGTGTTTACAAAATCCTTAAAAACTATTAAACACAAAATGTCTGATTTTTGGATATTTATTATATTTGTTTTTTCCAGTAAAGAACTATTTTAGTGTAATATCCTTTAATCCCAAGAAGAACAAATTATGTTTTACTTTAGACTGGACATATTGAAGGTTTATTTACTGTAGGTTTGATAATCTTCAAACAGTAAACCACCTAAATATTTATAAACAAAAAAAGAAGAAAAAGCCATACCCTGGATCTTAAGCCTCTCTATAGCTTATTGTTCCACCTTGTATGAAGCAAACCTCCAGAGCTCCTCTTTTTGATATGTTTCCCTCAACAAGAGCTTATTCACAAAGTTGTTTGTAAATATTCATCTCAACTATCCAACTATGTCAAAAGCACATTCTTGTTGAAGTTAAATATCCAAACATGTGCTGATGAAATAGGTAAACAGGAATTTGGTCTGACTCTTCACACAAATGGGTAGTTTATGCTAATAAAACCTTTAGAAAATCAGCCTATTGTATTGTATGATTCGAATTCAGGTTGTCCTTATAATCGACCCAAATATGGCTGTTCGAATTCGGATAAACCTGACCCAAAAAACATAGTAAAAATTCAGGGGAAAAAAACGTAAAAACTGTGTTTAAAAAAAAAATAATTTTAAAGTAATGTATAGAATGTTTGTGTTTTTTAACTAACTTTTTTTTTGCACAGGTTTTCCCAATATGATGACAATATGACAATATGATTCCCGCGGCTGTGCAGCCATGGGAATCCTCCTGTCATTGGGGGATCTCAGGGCATGACAGTGGAACTGAAGTGCAGATTACCTTTGCAGTTCCAGTACGATCTCCGAGCACTAAAAGTGATGAATGGGGACTTGTCCCTATTTATCACCAGTAGTGCCCTGTATCCTTGGATAGACTTTCTCTACCCAAGAATACATAGTACAGTGCTGCAGCAGCAATCACTGTTGCCGTGCAGTGCTTCTACTATGTATTCTTGGATAGAGTTTCTCTATCCAAAACTATAGGGCACTAAAGGTGGTGAATAGGGACAAGTCCCCATTCATCACCTGTAGTGCCCGGAGATCGTAGTGGAACTGCAGAGGTAGTCTGCAGTTCAGTTTCCTACGTGACGTCACAGTGGGAACCTGAACTGCAGACCTCTGCAGTTACACTACAATGTCCAGGCACTACTAGTGATGAATGGGGACTTGTCCCTATTCATCACTTTTAGGGCCCTGTATCCTTAGATAGAGAAACTCTATCCAAGAATGCATCCTAGAAGAACAGCGTGGCAACAGCAATTGCTGCTGCAGCGCTGTACTATGTGTTTTTGGATAAAGAAACTCTATTCAACAACACATATAACTACTAAAGGGGCGCAAGAGCAATCTGATTGCCCTTAAAAGACCCTTAAAAAAACCTGAATTCTTGCACCATTGACTTCAATGGTGTTTGAATTCGGCATTTGATCACCCGGAGAATTTTTCACTATTCGATAGATCACTACAATCTATAAAATATATCCTATTATCTGTATTGTGGTCAGTAGAAGCAAAATACTAAAGCCCAAAATTTATTTTGCTTGTAGCAGGGGTAATGGTGGTCATAACACCTATGGCAGACCAATAGACTAAAGCTACCATTAGACATGTTATCATCCTGTAAACAGGAAGACCTATAAACAGGAACCTCCTATGCAAAAAAAATTGTGTACTGTGAAATTTCATGGAGCTTAAACTATCAAACAGTGAATTCAACATTCCCTTAAACATTCCTTCGAGGAATCTTCTATGTCCATGTGTTTCAATGGCAGCAATGATTAATGGCAGTAATGAGAGCCCATTGTTTTTACACAATGTATTGTTGTCAGTGAGAGGGAAAAATGAAAATGTTTTTAAAAGGTTTTAGGATTCAGTGACCTGCAGAAAGCTGAGACAGGGAGGCTGATTCAGCAAGCCAAATCGGAAGCTCGACGAGCGCGTATTTTCGATCCAGAATCGGAGCCCAAAAATCAATTTATCAACCAAATCTGAGGCGCTGGCGTACTTGCACGGAATTCATCAACTGAAGCGATCCCTCCAATTGATATGCGCAGCCCGGGCAGTTTTACACTGGCGAGCTTGCATTTAATACACCGTTTTCCTAAGAAAGCATTCTTTCTAATGGCACACATATTACCCTTAGCCCTGAAAAAATGTTTGTGCTGTTCAAATGTTTAAAACTGGATTAGAAAATATTTATACAGGACAAACATTTCAAAGTGGTAATAAAGGCAGAATTTTGCAATCAAACAAATTTGGCCACAAACACAATAACATAGCATTAACATTGACTTCAAAATTACAAAATGGACATTGAAACATTCAAATTTAAAGAAAAAAAAAGCAGCTATTGTGCTAAAGGGTAAGCAAAGTATCAAATGCAACAACATAGATTAATTAGGATAACACACAAAACAACAGCCCCTCCAAGAAAAAAGGACAAAAAGAAAAAGTAAGTTAAACAACACCCTTATATATATGCTCAAATTTAAGCGCACAGGTGATAGAAATTCGCCCTAGACTAGAATGAAATTTTAATCAGGTCACAAATGTTTGTTCACATATTTTTTTAGTCATACTATTGTGTGATGACATATTTGAAAGTGCTACTTAGTATATATCTAGTTTGATAGAAATTAGTTTGCAGTGTTGCAACCAAAAGAAAAAGTATCAAAACAACAAGTGCAACAAATGTAACTATAAATGAAGCAAGTTTGTTATTGAGTAGAATGTAACATAAAAAAGTAGCACTTACACAAAAAAGTCAAGCATTAAAGATTCAAACTGACCTGTAAAATGGACTGGAGATGTGCACAGAACAGGGCGAAGGTTTGCGCTAACCAATTGCTATCACCTCACCATTGAGTTTAACATCTGCTCCTGAATCGTTGGCGTATTCAAGATCTTTGCCCATATTTGCAGGAAACCAGAAGGCGAGTTCACTAGAACTCGAGCTTGACTCGCGGTATTAGAGCTTGCTGACCGGCGCGTATGTACGCACGTTGAGCGTACGCACATTTCATTAATAGATCAGGGCCTACATGTCTAAATGTCTATGACACACAAGGCAAGGATTCATGGGATATGTAGTTTCTCTGCTGCCCACTAGTGTAGCAGACTGACTGCACACTTTAACATTTTTTTTAAAATATTCTTCCTATATATGATTTGGAATTTGCTGCTCTTTAATAACTGTGACTTTAGATTTAGAAGTAGGTTCAGTTCATATTTGTGGCTACCTTTAGTTTGTGGACAATCTGCATGTTTGAGGTTTGCAGACCCAATATATTAATGCTAGAATTCATCATAGTAACCATTGCACACTGCCTGGCCTTAGAAGCTCACCTGGCAAAAAAAGAGTAAACCAGACTCTTCACTATAAAAGCTGCCACTCAAAGCAGCTATAATGTCAAAGGGAGTGCGTTGACAAACTGAATAAGGAGAGATAAGTCTGGGACTTGCAGACTTAAGCTGCGTACACACTTCCAATTTTTGTCGTTCAAAATGAACAACGGACGAACGACGAACGATCGATTGGGCAAAAATCGTTCGTAAAAAAAGTAACCAACGACGCCGACGAACGAGGAAAGTCGTTGGAAATGAACGACCGGACCGGCGGTTCGGATTGGACGACGATCGTTGACCATCGTTCGTGTGTACGATCGTTCGTTGATCGTCCATGGGCTGAGCATGCATAATGAACGAACGTTCGTTCACTTTCCTGTCGTGCACATAGTTCCTCTATCGCTCAAACGATCGTATCTATTGTGTGTACAATATCTACGAACGATCCTGTCGTTATCTGTATGTGCAGGATCGGTGCTATACGATCGTTCGTAGATATCGTGCAGGATCGTTCGTCGTTCGTTTAACAACGATAAAAATTGGAAGTGTGTACGTAGCTTTATAGACACTGGCAGGCCTATTAACCTCTCTGGCGGTCTAATTATGTCAGTATTTTTACGCCAAAATCGGTACATTGTTTGCATGAAAATTTATTTTACATTGTAGGTCTATAATTCTATAAGCATAACACACCGAAATATACCCAATATTTAATACATTTAATAATAAACTTTTAATAGAAAAACACAAAAATCTGCTAAACCAGGGGTATGCGTGTGCAGTTTTTCATCCTGTGTAACATCCCATTGAGGTCCTGCAGCATATTTACAGTCTGTTTCTGTATATATATACTACAATATTTACAGGCCACATGTGTTTTTTTACAGGGCATTTCTTTTAAAGTTTGACACATGCTTGTAGGAGATAAGTACATTGTCACCCCAAGTGCTGAAACAAGAATTGGAGAAGCAGTGGACACTGTATAAACTGTATAAAAGTGAACCTCTTGCAAAATTTCAAACAAATAAAAATATTTATATGTACTTGATTCAATTTTATATGCAGTTGATTAGGCAAAGCGCTGGTCTTCCAACAATGTACAAAATATGCATATTGGATGCAAAATAATTTTAAACATTCCCCTAAATGCCCGTTTAAAGCAGAGCTAAATAGCAATATGAAAAACTGGGATCAGGCTAGCCCTTTATTTCAGAAGAAATATATTTTCATCAGAACAGCTGGGCTTTTTGGTGTCATTTTTTTTTTTTTTTTGTGTGCATTCCAACAGGAATTACGTTTTCATCGGATTTCCTAAAAATTAACATGGGAGATCTGCATGTTTTAGGGCTTATTCACAGTGAGGTTCTGGTGTGTTTACCACTTTCTCACTCCAGGAAACGCTGCTGCATGAGGAAATGCAGGAAATGTAAAGGAAATGTAAAGTCTCCCTGTGGCAGCCCTCATAGGGAATGAATAGGGGATGCAGTAAGCAGTATTACTACCCCTCACTGCCACCAGCTGTCAAATGTGCAGACACTAGTTCTTATTGAACCAAAGCTGCTGTGCAAGCTGCACAAACTTGAGCACTCAAGCAGCAGGGGTGAACCTGCCCTTACAGAATTGTTCTGAATATTTACTTTTTTTTGCCTTGACATACAAAGTGTGCCTTTGACATTTCCATTCAGCAAATACAATCCCTACTCAAAATCTTAAGCCTAAATGTTCCCCCCAGGTTCTACGGTAGATGAGTTTACTGCTCCTATTATTTCAGGCTGACGGTTGGATTTCACTTTTTGTCTTATCTGTTTTTTACCCTGACCTCACTTTAGTTGAATATCATTTATTTTAAACTGCACCATGAATTGTGTCTGCCCTAACCACACCACCAACTTACAGGCAACATTCTTGGCACCTGGTAATACCAATTACTGAGACCCATGGATCTTTCTGGGACTCTCTGGTCAAGATTGGACTTCATGCCTCAGTGTAGGATTTGTATACCCACTAGGTGCACAATGAGACAATTATATCTATTTCTTATTACATAAATCTCAGACACAAGGTTGTTAAAGATAAGTACAGAACCAGTTCTTTTTTGTGTGTAAAAGATGTAGTACTTTGGCTAAAAAAAAATCTATAGTATAGATTTTAGATTAGGCTGTGAAAAATTTGTTAGGATTGTGAATATTGCATAGGCTGGGCTAGAGTCAGGGGAACATAAAAAGGAAACATAAGCAAAGCATACCCATCCTAGCTAAATGGAAAGGGAGTATGTGTTTTTGAAGAATTTTCAAAGTTTTCAGCTATCTGTGATGCTGATGGTAGAAAAATGCAAGTGACATGAAATAAACACCAAAAAGAATGAACAGAGATTTTTTCTAAAGATGGCATTTTTAAAACCAGTAAAGCATGTGACTACTTTTGCAAATGTATCACTGCTAAATTGCTTTTACTGTCATGCATAAAGGGAATGGTCTTCTATTATTTAACTTTTCCACATTATGGGTGTTCAACCATCATTTTAAACAATGGACAGCAATTAACAACTACATTATGTACCATGGCAGCAAGTCACAGACTGTGTACTTCTTTGCACCTGGCAGGTAGCTGCTGATGTATGTTATCTACTGAATCCCTTTAAGCAGCAACCATGTTAATCAGCAGGTAGAATTACTGGATGCACAAGGTACCTTTATATAGTAAGTTATGCTGCAAGAAGAGGAAAACACCCAACATCAGTTACCCACCAAAAAGAGAATGGCATGCTGCCTAGACTTCTGTGTAGCTAAATGCATGTTATTGTAGATACCTTGAACATCAGAATGTCCAGGGATACTCTCTTTCACTGGTATCTTACTACTACACCCTCAAAACAATTTTTATATTGCGACTAGTTCTCTGAGTTCTCTAATATTACGACTATTTGTTTTTATTTAAATTCACACCTGAAAATTTTTTATACATAGTGTATAATATGACCCATGGGCTTAGAAGCTACTGCACCCCTGAAAACAATTTATATTTTGATGCAAAATTTTCTATTTTAGTGTCTGCTGCCATAAATCATCCAAGCATAACAAATTTTATTGTTGCTCCAGGCAGCAGAGTTACATTCAGAAGCCAAATCACAGGGACCAGTACAGGGGTTTTATTAATTCCAGGTACCAGCAGTCATCCTTTGATTTCCACACACAGAGGAACATGGTTTCAGCAGAAAATGTGCAAAGTTTTAATCTAGGATTTTTCCTGGGGATGTGGGCGTGTGCAATGCAAATATAATAACATGCTTGGTTTAATGCCATGAAAGTTTATGTTTTAGAAGGTCTGCCTACATGTTCAATTCCAAACTTTATAAACTCTCATACTAATGGTCTTATTGGACATCATTTTTTTGGTTTTTGTACGTGGCACACCATTCATGCATATTAAAAGTATGCAATTTTTTTAAAAAAATATTTTTATTTTTATATTTTTAAATTTTTTTGATTGGATGTGTTTTTTGATTGAATTTAAAAAAGACAGGATTGGAGACCTCTTCTAGCATCAAAACATTCAGCTCCTGGACTTCATTTTGACAACATTGTTTTAAATCTAAATCACTTCTTTACAGTGGAATGATTTGCAACCTTCTTTGTGAGGAGTTCCTTTATTCTTGACATGATAACACTACATATGTCAATTGCAAAGAGAACACTCTAAGAAGGTTCTAATCACTGGGACCTAATATAGAGCACCCCCGTTTTATTTTCATTGTCAAATTATGTGCAATTTGTTTACCTGTATCATTGTTATAGACATATAAATAAAGATTTATAATAATAAAGATAAAGAAATTATTTATCTTCAAAGTAGGAAAAAAACATTGGGTAGTCATTAATAGCTTCATGGCTTAATATAATTTTTATATGTTATAAAATAAGTTATACAGTCTTGGAATAATTTATTATTATTATTATTTATTATGATTATTATAATTATTAGTAACAAGATTTATATAGCCCCAACATATTAAGCAGCGCTGTACATTGAATTCTAGAAACAGTGTATTCATTTATACTTGCTTAACAAATAAACAGAAGAACTTTTAGGATTCTATTTAATAGTATAGTGAAAACTGCATGGGCAACCCCTATGTCAGATTTTAATGTAACCTTTATTATAATCCTAAGAATATGATTTTTTTTAATAAAATGTATGTCTTATTTAGTGATGTGATCCTTTTAGTAAATGATTGGGACATATTCAGATAAAATAAAAATCATGAATTTAATTTATGTACTATTGTATACTTTTTATTAAGAGTTAAAAAATGTAGAAAATGTATTTAGTCATTATGAGTACTTAGGACAAAGAAAGCCCAAAAATGACATGAAATTTGAAAATTGCCTCATGACAATGCTCCTCTCAGAATAATAGTAATAATGAGAAAAAGAAAGTGTTCTGTTTCAAGTAGGATTAAAGCCAAGCATTCAGCATTTGAAAAATAACCTAACCTTAAAATATCATGGTTCTTTCCTAATGTGGCCTGTTGGTGACCTTTCTTAATGTGGTAATGTTGGTCAGGCAGTTACCAAACACTGCCTGGACGATATGTCTGTCCATCTTGCTTTGTCTAGCTTGCTCTGTAATTTGGTGCTTCAAAATGGGAAACTTATTTGAGAAAAGTGCTTTTAAGGCTTTCAGAAGTTGTGAAAATTTCTTCCTAATTCTTATTCATGGGATGTTGTAGCCTTTAAATCATTACTTATATTACATACATACATTAAATATAATTTAGCTATCACTTCATGTATGGATTTTTTAAAAACTGAACAAAGCAGTAAAAAAAAAAAGAAAAATTTTTGTATATTTCAGGCTTAAGGACTGCCATTTGGCAAATTGTCACAAGATGATTTGAAATGTTTAATATAACTATATGTTTTTGTTAAGCTTATTAGAACATAATAAGTACTCTTGTATTAACCACCTGAGCGTTACACTGATTTCTAGATTTCTGTTCCAAAAGCGTCACAGGTTTTCATGAAATTTTTTTTTTTTAAATTGTAGACCTGTAACTTACAGAAATATGTCCGAACAGGGTTCTAGTAGATATCATGAATATAAAAAATGTTCGCTGGAACATGGACCCGACGCTGGAACACGGAACCGACGCTGGATTAGCACAGCGGGACCAGGTAAGTGGGGATTTTAGTATAGGCGAAAAAATACGGGCTTAACCAAAAGAGCAAAAATATTTAGTGCGAGAAATTACGGGCTTAGCGGTTAGGGGGTTAAACACACACGTCATAAATGAAATATTTCACAGAGGAGAATCTCACAGCATTTTATATCGTCTTTCATAAAACACACGTTTTTTAAACAGTAATCCATGCCTTGAAGAAGAATTCTTTAGAAAAACAGCAATTAAACCCAGATGCTGGAACTTGCAGCCTCAGCAGGCATTTTCTACGACTTGCAGAAAAACACAGAAATCCCCCCCCCCCCAATTTGTTTTATGCAGCTTAAAACACATATTTTAAAGTAAACCCAGCTTCCATCTAGATTAACTGTGTGGATCTCTAAAAATAGCAGAAGGATTAATACATGTAATGTTTTTACCTTAATACACAAGAAGGGACCTAATGTAACCTTTCATAGATATTTGCAACACGACTCCCAACTTAGCGTTTTGCTTTTTTCTTATGCACACCATTTCACTAGCCATAGCAGGCAGAAAAAGGTGTTAGAATTTGGGGAAAAATTATAGACAAGGAACCATGTGAGTTTTCATATGTATTGCGGGAATCAAAGTGTTATAAAGACATATATCCAGGAACCAAGGTTAAACAAACGTGCCATTTTCTGTTTGTGCAAGACAGTATCATAAACAAGCTCCCGTGTTTGTGACTCACTGTCGCACAAGTCTGACATCATTCTGCACAACAGCAGTTCTGGCTGAAAAAAGTTTACTAGTTAGGACTGGCTTCTTAGCAAATGTTCTCTCTCCACCACAACCAAAGCTGTTATTCAACAACTGTTATTCAACAGTAGAGATCATTATTTTTTGTAACTGTTTCCAAAAATCGCTCAGTAAGCTTATATTGTTCATCACAGAGAAAAAGCACAGTGTTTCTGCCTTGTCAATCGCTTGCCTCCTGTCACTCAGACCAAAATTCTCCGTCAAGTTGTCATAGAAAGACTGGGGGGATTATGCCCAGGCTCTGTCCAGAAATGATTCATGTGGAACGCATGCTTGACTAGCGGAACCGCTGCTGTGAGAGAGCACTTCAGAGACCCTCTTTTCCCACCTTCTTTAGACAATCCTGTATTGTTTGGCTGCAGTCTTAGTGATCCCTGTCCCGGCACACTGACTGACATAGCTTTGAGGTTGCGAGACCTGCTTTGAATTTCTAAAACCTTTCAGGAAGTCCCCATGGGTGCCTTGTGCCATTGAGCTGTTCCTCTTTGGATTTTTCATAATTTTGGGCTTAAAGGTCCTATCACAAACCCCCTCCCCATTTTACTCTCTTATTCTCTGCGGTCACTGAACCATTTTGCAAGCACAATTTCAAAGGGGAGTTAGTGGGATAAGATGAAAGTTAGCTAAACTTTTCATGGCTTTGAGGTCATCATGCCCTTCTCTTAAATTGAATAAATACAAAATAGGATGTTACTCAAAGTAATAATCGCTGAGTACAAGCTGAAGATTCTTTAAAGAAATATATCAGCAGCAGTTCATAGTATATACTTTTCTGTTTCAGCTTTGATTTAATGTGATGTGAGATTGATTATATGTAGTGAAAAGAATTTCATTAGTGTACTAAAAAAGGCATACTATGCAGCAAAACTTTGATTTTTTGTCATTATTATGTAGCATACAAACCAGAACATCCTTATAAAAATTATGAATCCTGATGTTATGGACTAAATCTAGCAGTAGATGAGCAGACATTTCACCAAGAACAAGGCATCAGTCCATTTTTTCATCAGTATGACCTGTACTGCTCATTTTTTTAAACTCAACTAATGGGTGAATGAGTTTCCAAAGAAAACAGAAGTCAGTGGTCAGTGCTTGCATACATTGAGCTTTTGAAACATACTGTGAAACTCGGTGCAAAATTAGTGTGTTAGAGCTTGAAGGCTCAACAAAAGCCAGATTTAAAAAAAAAAAAAAAAAAAAACAGCATACAGTATATCATTTCTAAAACAGTTTTTTATAAACTTTATATTTTAAGTGTGACAATGAATAAGGATAATTTAGTTGAAAATGGAAAAATTTAATTAGGCATAAACATGTATATATTGCATAGAAGTAAACAAAAAAAGATTTTGCATTGAAAGAACTAATCCCCAGAAACACCTTGCCTTGCTCCCACACCATGCTGGCCCGGAGCTTATTGATTATTAACCAGAGTTATCTGCTCTGCCGCTGGCACTTGTCAGAAACATGTCTTTTGTCCGTCAGAGAAGCTGCTCTCAATGGAGGTTAAGCATGAATTAATTACCAGTTCATCACATTTAACCTCCTGTCTATCTCTCAAATGCATACCACTAAAACTCCAGCTCTTGGCTTCAGGGATCTCCTAGGTATGAATTAGGAGTTTCATTTTCATTGACTGACAGCAGTTGGTCTTTTATATTGTAGCTGATTCTCCAATGAAAATAACATGTTTTGTTATACAGCTGTATCAACCCCACTTAAGCTTACATGCTACTACTTTGGACAACTTGATAAGATTAGTCAACTAAGGGATATCTGTAGTGAGTGTGGAATGCCTATTAACATACAAATATCTTTCTACCTAATTTTAATCATTTGCTGTGGGTGATAGTCTGGTCTCACATCTTAGGGTAGCCAAAGGCATGAGATGACAGTCTTATCTAGCCATGATCAAGAAGATCAGTTGATAATCTCATGGATGCATCCACAGGTGAAGCACACTGATTGACCCCTCTTGGGTGGAATGATGAATCAGGCAATCTGGAAACCTTGTTTTAATAACTATTGTTCTACTCTTGATAAGCAATGTTGGCTATTTATCCACTTTCGTATAATGCAAACACTTGACAAACCTAAGATTATATGGGTTTGGGGCCATTTGCATGATTCTGTCCATGAAAGATCAAATTATGGATACCGGCATGTCCTATGACCATTTTGTTTAACCTTATACTGGGGGTCAAAGAAGGTACAGTAAAGACACCTCCAGTCCCTGTTTACGAAAATGTTTTTTTCTTTACCTATATTGATTCAAAAAGGAATTTTTCACGCTAATAATGCAGTGATAAAATGATCAAATACAGGGGGGAGACCGAGGAGACCGTGATCGAATGTTGAATTTGAACACCATTAAAGTCAATAGGGGGAAAATTTGGGTTATTTTTCGGGACTGTGTAGAACTGCAAGAGCTCCGCTCCCCTGATTGCTCTGGCAGCCCTAGCGTAACTATAGTATGTGTTCTTGGATAGAGATTCTCTATCCAAGAACACAGGAGTCCCACGGGATCCCCGGGCACTAGAGGCTAAATGGGGACAAGTCTCCCCATTTATTCACCTCTCCCCATACATTTAGATGTGTGTACGTATACATAGAAAAGAGAAATTATAGGAAGAAATAGGCAAAGAGGGCTTTTTGGACCATATTGCTTCACATTGAAAACATTGCCTATTTGTTCCTATGATTTCTGATGTCATGGGCTTGGCTACAAGCAACATTCATGGATGATATTGCTTCTGGTTAAAAGAAGGAATCCACCTTTATGTGCTTCTACTACCAGACTGAGGTGAGTAAGTCAATATATATAGTGAGCCAAGGTCTAAAATTCAATTCAAATGCCATTCAAAGAAAATGTTTGGCACAAAGTGAATTTGGCCCTGGAAGTTTGTACTATTACTATTTGTTTTGTTTAAACACATAAATAATGCATACACTCCAGTATTTAATGAGCATTAAGTTAAGCAAAACACATCATCTGTTTATTTCCAAGAGTGCCTGACCCTGCTTGTGAGCTTGGCAATCAATGTGGTTTGATGTTGTGCTTGGCAACCTGGACCTCCTTCCATTACCATCAGGTGTGTTAGAATGAGTAAGCAACTCAGCTGGACAACTAATTGACAACCTGTTTGGACAACCAGTGGAAGTGTGCTTGTATACAATAGTGCTAAGATCAGGCAGCACAGCACAATGAAAATTAAGTAGCACTTTGGAGTGGAAACCATGCAGACATTTGTACTCAATACTTGTGGAATAAATGACAAAACATTGCTGAAGAATGTTTGCCTATAATCCTTTACTAAAATATTTGATTTTTTTAAAGTCAAACTACCGTATTTTTTGCCCTATAAGACGCTCCGGAATATAAGACGCACCCAATTTTAAATGAGGAAAATCTAGAAAAAAAAGATTCTGAAAGATTATTCCCCTTCTGATCACTCATGTGCCATTCATACCGGTATTCCCCTTCTGATCACTCTATGCCTTTCAAATTCCCTTTCTGATCACTCTGTGTCATTCAAAATTCCTTTCTGATCACTCTGTCATTCAAATTCCCCTTCTGATCACTCTGTG
Organism: Pyxicephalus adspersus; assembly: GCF_032062135.1. Classification (NCBI taxonomy): domain Eukaryota; kingdom Metazoa; phylum Chordata; class Amphibia; order Anura; family Pyxicephalidae; genus Pyxicephalus; species Pyxicephalus adspersus. The sequence goes on from NC_092860.1 coordinate 58,501,576, forward strand.
CTTTTTTTCCACTGTACGGCAGTTAGGACAGGGAACAGCAGGTGGCGCTGTGCCGGCTTCTTTCGCTCTGCTTTACAGACAGGAGAACACACGTGCTGCTGCCAGAGAGAAGAGGAGACAGACGCTGCTGCAGCCAGAGACACACGCAGGATCGGGTATCGGGTGAGTATATTATTTTAGTTATTTTATCACACCTTTGTCGTATAGGACGCACTAACTTTTCCCCCCCAGTTTTGGGGAAGAAAAAGTGCGTCTTATACTGCAAAAAATACGGTATAATGAAATTTTAATCAGGTCACAAATGTTTGTTCACATATTTTTTTACAGTCATACTATTATGTGATGACAAATTTGAAAGTGCTACTTAGCATATATCCAGCTTGATAGAAATTAGTTTGCAGTGTTGCGACCAAAAGAAAAAGTATCAAAACAAAAAGTGCAACAAATGTTACTCTAAATGAAGCAAGTTTGTTATTGAGTAGAATGTAACATAAAAAGGTAGCACTTACACAAAAAGACATCAAGCATTAAAGATTCAAACTGACCTGTAAAATGGACTGGAGATGCGCGCAGAACAGGGCGCAGGTGTGCGCTAATCAATTTCTATCACCTCACCATTGAGTTTAACATCTCCTGAATCGCGGAGCTGAAAATTAATCGCCTTAATTGGCGTATTCGAGATCTTTGCTGATTTTTGCAGGAAACCGGCAGGTGAGTTCACTAGAACTCAGGCCCGACTCGCAGTAATAGAGTTTGACAGCCAACGTGCAGATACGCATGAGTTTTCATTAATAAATCAGGGTCTATATACTCCTGCAAACACCGTGGGGATGTGTGTGAAGAATCAGTTATATCAGTTATAATCAGTTATATAAATCTGAATAATAATTCTGGAAGACTTGTAGAATGTCCTGGGGGATGGAGGTGGATGTACCCTGAGGGTTACAGATGGAGGAGATATATGTGGTTACTCCTCTGGGATGTAAACCCCTCGCAAGAAGTTTGCCACATTTGTCCCCATACTTATATACCAGCTTGCGGGATCTGTCCCTGTATATTTGGTGGGCTAGATCAAATAATTGGAGAAGCTGTTTTCTTGCAGCTGACAGCTCCAATAAAACATTTGGTGCCATATTTTGTTTATGTCTCTTAAGAGTACATTTTATTTGAAGTATCTGCTATATCCTGAGATCTGATATTTTTGATGCTTTTAAAGCTTTCCACTGTATAGAAAGAGATGTAGGATCAGAGGCGTGGTCGCCAAAAAAAAAAATAGTGATTGTATTTGTCATGGAAGTGGCACTTGGCACTTGGCAGTTGACACGGCAGTTGTCCTTGAAAAAGGAATCATTGCATTTCCAAGACCATTCCTTTCTGTTTAGGTTTTGTATCAATAACGCCACAGAGACAAAGGAATGGTCCGACCAGGGACAGCTGTCAATAGACGCCATAGGGTACCAATCTAACGCTATATAGCTAACAAATATGTAGTCTATGCATGAGTATACACAATGTGGATTAGAATAGAAGGTGAAATTTTTGGTTGTAGGGTTCAAAGTTCAACCAATTGAAGCTTCTGAAGTTGAGATCTGAATGCATTAAGTTAAGAATAGGATATAGAGGTTTTCACAGATGAGGTATCAATCCAAGGGTCGAGAGCAAAGTTAAGGCCTCTGCTCTCTATGAGGATACCTTCTGCCAATACTTTTAGGATTTCTAGGTACAAATATAAAATAGTATTGTGTGGTGGATAAATATTCAGTGTCCTAAAGTATAATAATGCCTAACCCTGAATCATAAGGTAATTAACAAATGAAAGAAAGGAAAAAGAGGGTTTTTGGCAAAGTAACAGTCTTGTTCTGAATGACAATTTTATTATATAACAGAACAAAATATGGTCATCTTGTGGACCACAATATATGGCTTGTGGTTTCCACAAAATGTTTATAGCAGTTTGGGCCTATAGGGCACTATACATTAGTCATCTATCAATATATGCACATAAAAAAACATATAAATTTGACTTGCGGATATGAATCCGTTCATATTGACTGTGGTACCCGACGCGTTTCACCTTTTTAGGCTTCCTCAGGGGTAGCAGTACGTCAACAACAATTTTTACAAACACGTGGTTATAATAATATAGTTTCTAATGTGGCTTAATCCTGAATCGATTACAATAGAAAAAACAAAGGTTGAACAAGTTTGAGAGTAGTTGATAAGGAGTAGGATGATGGGATCCCAGAAAATTATGTTTTTTCTATATATAAGTTGTAAGGTACCTATGGTGTATCAGTGGAAGGTGGTTGACTTAGTATAAGTATCCACGAGTAAAAGAAAGGTTCTTTGGATTTTATTTGATATTGGGGACCAATGGTGACTGTTCCTATCATAGGGAATCATGCATCCTGATAATAGGCTTCCAAGGAAGGTAGATTTCTGAAGATGTGGAAGCGCAAACTCCTATTTAGACTAAAAACCTGCATGCAGCTTCGGGTCAGCGTACAGCAAAACCAAGATTTCTAGGTATTTTATAGTGGCAACTGTGGGCTGTTGATTAGGCGAGTAAAGAGAAGTCACTGTATAGATCCGTTCCAAGGTGGTAAATTTTACAAACACGTATCTACCCAGTGGGTCTAACATGGTGTCAAGAACCTGAACTGGGAGGGATTTATGAAAAGCTATAGATACTTCTTTTGATTTAGCTTCTGGATTAGTACTGTAGTACCATGAAGTATAACGGTTGCGCAGGGACGGTATTTTTTTGAGTTTGGAAGTGTGTAAAAGAATATGCACTCTGGCCTTGTGTTGGCTGTAGAGGATTTGTGAACATTTGGAGGGATTATTCAACCTCTTGGCATTGAGAGTGTGGATTTTCAAAAACTGGGAATGCTGGAATCTTTGCACCATTGTAGTATGAAGTTATATAGAGTTGAGGGTGGGAAGATCGGATGTACCAAATTTAAAATGAGAATTTACCTGTTTTGCAAAACTGGGAGTTGATGGAAGTTAAGGTAGGGGAGGGAAAGAGATATGGGAGGTTGGGGATGGAAGAGGAGCACATATAAAAGGACAAAGCTCTCAAGACTGGGAAGGGCTAATATCCCAGCTGCCGATGAGCAAGTAAGAGGAAGGGTAAGAACCTTGAAAAGTCGCCTAATTAGGCGGTTCACCTATGTGGGTGAGGTGACGACTTAAAGCGAGACTTGAGGAATCCCGCCCAGTGAAAAACTTTTATTACTAGCTTAAAATCTATAGAAATAGTGCAAGAACCTATTGAACAGCATTGCAAAAACAACCACAAACACAATTTATAAAACAAATTACTTTTTGATACAAATGCCTGGACCGGCAGAGCTATGCTGACCAAGGATGTACTTGTCTATTGTATCTGTCACACGTCTATTAACGTATGAAATACTCATTCAGCAATGGTCGTCCAAGGATCCAACAGGAGAAGTGCAGTTAAGACACACAGGCGCCAAAGTCTGAAATGCTCATTCAATTAAGACAAACTAGTACACGGGGAAAATGCCATAATCAAAAGATACTAAAGCATATTACTTAGGTTAGACATGATAATATGACCTGAGAAGACCGCGACCGTGCGGAACCATTTGAAACAACCTCCAGAGAAAATGCTGGGTCGGGCAAGAAAAAAGCTGCAGGATCAACCGAGATGTAGACGTCCAATGAAGACAGAAATTTAGGCTGGATTGGGATAACTTGCTATGGTGTCGATGTCAATGAGAAGGCGTCAATGTGCAGCATCCAAAAAAAAAAACACAAAGGTGTTTAGGAATTTATAAATGGAAAACTTGTCTTGCTTGCACAATCCTCAGGAGCTGGAAGTGGTGTAGAAGATGTTATTGGGCGATCAGGATCCGTGGTAGAAGACATAGAAGTATCCAATATGGAACAGTGAGTGGCAGCAAACGGACCTCTATTTATAAGAGAAGCTGCAGTCGCCCAATCTGGAAGGATAACATCTGGAAAGCTGAGATCCACCAGGAGCTGTAGTAGATCTAAAGGGTCACAATGAACATAATTCTTTCCACCTTGGCGAGCTCAGATCAGACAAAACCCCATTTATATGGGATGTTCCGATCGCGCAGCAAAGAAAGCAGAGGTTTGAGGGCTCTACGCATATCAAGTGTATGCTTAGACAGATCAGGTAAAAGCTGTAATTGTGCTCCAGCATGCTAAATGGAACTTGCTTTACGGGCCTTGCGCATGAGATCTTCCTTTGCAAAGAAATGTATCCGACAGATATTATCTCTAGGCCACTGAGGATCTCTACTGCATGGGCCCGGGGTTCTATGAACCCAGTCAATTTGTATATCAACATCAGATGGTATATCCAGCAATTTAGCAAAAATGGTGTAAGCTGCAGTGGCAAGTTCCGCAGTGGGAACTGTTTCAGGGAGCCCCCAAATGCAAGTGTTGTTCTTACAGTTGCGATTCTCTGTGTCATCATGGAGTAAAAAAAGGGCATTGATCTATGTTTTGTGACGGGTAAGTATCTCCTCATGAGAAGATACCTGTGAAGAAAGTTTAGAGCACGTTTGCTGTAAAGCACTGGTGTTATCAGTGACCTATTGCAGGGAGCGATGCATAGCCTGGAATTCTGTCTTGCAACTGGCTTCTAAATCACTGATACTACGCTCCAGGTCCTGTCTGGTAGGTAGGGCCAGGAGGTGAGCTATCCAGTCCCATGCATCCTCTCCTGAGGACTCCTCTAATGTGGATGGGATGCAGGGACTGACAATAGGAGAGGCTGGTGGCTGCTGTACTACAGGGGTAAGTGACTGGAAAAATACCTGGGATGCTGGAGAGGGTGATGACCAAGCTTGCTGCTCGAAATCAGGTCCCGCGACCACGGGGGAAGCCATAAATTGAGGTTGCGGCTTTGCGCCTGGTCCGTCGGAGCTCAAGGGTCGGCCTCATTTTCTAATTGAGGCCGCAGCTTTTTGGCCTGGTCACGGATGGTCTGGCCTGGGTTTACCAGAACCTCGTTTCTCTGTGGAATTGGACTTGGGCCCCATGAGTGAGAAGGGAAGATGATTGCTTAGATGCAGATTGGATGGAGTTTTCTCCAACCGGGTGCAGGAGCTAAAGAACAATGCGTCCTACTCCTCCATCAGCCGGCCACGCCCCCCCCCCCCCCCCACAAACACAGTTTTTCAATGACTTCTTTGTGATTAGTTCTGTAAATATACTGAATATCGAATATATTGACATTAGGTATAAGTATTTCCAAAATTGTATTTCGTATACATAGGCATATCTAGTTTAATTTAGTTTAATTTTTATGTTTTATTACAGTAGTTTTCTATGAGGTTATTACTGAGGTCATTATTACAAAAACTAGAGCCAATCTAGCAAAACCAGTACCATACTTGGAATCTGTGCATCAAACATAACCTAAAACGACTTTAATCTGTTTGGCAAGAAAATGTTTGTTGACCAGTGTTATCAATGGAGCCTGTAGTTTGCAAAAAGGCAATAAATGAAGCTGAGCATCCCCATGAACTAGTACACAGTTTTTTTTAACTATTTCTTGTTTTCGATAGGGAACGAACTTGGAATCATTGCAGCTCTCCAAAATAGGGGCATTGCTGCTAGCTTATTATCCAATGATCAGCTCTTACCTGTCCTATAACTTAGTTTTTTTTTGCTGTTGATAAGTATGGAATGCCTAGCAGGCAGATAATCTGTATAGTAGCTATGCCTTTGCCAGCACCCAACATGAGATCGTTGACATTTTCAGTAATCTTTGAAAGTGCATAGCCACATCTCCTCTTCTTCATGTAAACTGTTGATCATGCAGTAAGCGTTCTGGTATAGAGCGTCATCAGTACATTCATTTGGCGAAGAATTTACAATTAAAGGTTTCTTACTGGGGAAAGCGGGTCTCTGTTGAAGGGTGCCTTTTTAAAAAGTTGATGTTAGAATGTTCATCCAAAACATAATCAATTTATTTTATGTTCTTGAGAAAGTGACAGAAGGGGTGTAAACACACAAATATAAGTAGTAATGGTCAAAATTGTTAGATTGTCAGGAAATCAAACAACAAATCATGGTAAGGATATCTTACAGCTAGGGTCTAATCTAAACCCAGATGTCTCCCTATATATTACTTATGTTGCACTGACCAGTGACCAGGGGTTGTAGACAACCCTTTTATGAGAGGGAAAAATTCTGTTTATTTGTTGTTTTTTTTAGTGCAACACCCTTTAAAAAAAAAAAAAAGGGTGCAGCACCGCCCCCTAATTGTATTGAATTCATTGAATGAATGGTAGCGCAAAGCCTCCCAGGATACCTACATCATGTATCCCGGGAGGCTCTTGGGTGCTCCTTCTGCGCATGTCCCAGCATCTCGGACACCTCTGGACTGATCAATTGAGCTGTGGGACTGAAGGTAAGTGGATTTTTTTTTTGTTTTGGTCATTTTTCAGTTTACTTCCTCTTTAAGACTCTTCCAGTGTAATCTTACCTTTCTAGTTACAACAAAAAGGTACAATCTAGTAATTGTGTAATTCTTCAACATTTCTGAAAGCCCTTTTAGTGTAAAGAACAACCCATTGCCAGACACATATTATTTAGTTATGTGTGAGCATGGTATGAAATTTCAGATTCATAGAAAAACATGATGCTGTTTTCAGGAATACTGATTAACAAGTTGCAATGATTCCCAGAATGTAGGTGAAATTGTCTGAAAAACAGGTGTCAGACTTCTGGAAAATAGAATACTGAAACTTATGAGTGACTTTTCCACTGTCAATTGCAGTGGAAAATAGGGATCAATGATCCCTTCACTGATCAGAAACAACATTTCTTAGTTCTTTTTGATAAAGCAATCTAGGCACAGTCTGTTATTTATTTTGCAACTGGAAGACATCAACCAAAAGACAGAAATGGTCTTTAACAGAATCATAACTGCCACAAAAAAAAAAAAGAATCTTCGCTGGATTATATCTTTTTTTCATGGTATTGAATAGAAATTGCCTAATTATAATTTTATATCAGAAGGAGATGAATTACAGCACAAAAATAGTATTATCTATCTATCCATCTATCTATCTATCTATCTATCTATCATCTTTACCAAGACACACAAGTTGGTCCCTAACACAACTCCTATACTTGCTCCTTGTCTAAATTTTAGGAAAATAAACACTACAATCTACTACTGGGGAATCTAGGAATTTGCCGCAAGGTTAAGTTTACCGGATAATTAGAAGAGACACAAAGAAGAATAACTAAAATATTAGACTGATCATGCAGACTGCACAACATAACCAACGATTAAAACCTAAACTAGAAAAGATCAGCAGTAAAATACCACAAATTGTGTTTTGCTAATATGAATTTGGCTACCAATTTTAAACATTAGGAAAAAAAAAGACTATAGAAATCCAGTGTACAAAAACCAAGTTTGCTAACAATAATATTGTCTATTGTGTTAAATATTTACCAAACACCATACCCCACTAACTGCATAACCATCATTTTACTAACACTAATACTAATACGTTTTACTAATCTTGACCAGTACCACATTTGGAAAATTAGCCTCACACTAATGGCTTCATTGAAATTAGTGTCTTCAATAAAAATGTAAAAACATATAAAACATAAAAAATAGTAGTCAATCAAAACTTATCTGTGAGTCCTATATGACTTAAGGTGAAATAAATGTTGATCTTCCTTTCATTTTATACATCCTTGGCAACTGTAATAAGCCTGGGCACACAAACCACAGCCAACTCCAAGAATCCTTTGTCAAGCTTTATTGGTAGTCATAAAACAAGACAGGGTTAATCACAGGTGATTAGTCCAATAAGCGCGGCACAGAGGGGTAAAGCAGAGACAGGTCAGGAACAAGCAGACAAGAGTGGTTATAAACAATCCAAGGTCAGGGCAGGCGGAGTTCAAGCAGAATCAGGTATCAGACCAGGTCGCTATGGTAATGACAAAACAAGTTAATATAAACCGACACAGAGAACGCACCCAAGCACACTGTACTCACAGAGGCTTATAGCGGGCAATGGTGTTCAGGACAGGTTCTCCTTAAATGGCCAGAGTGCCCAATGACCTTGCGCCACCTAGCGCCATTTGATGGAAGGGTAACTGAATCCCCTGCGGCCGATTGGCCTCAGGGAATTCAAACTATCTATGTCCCGCCCCGCGGCGAGGCAGCCGAGTGCCAAGCCCCCGGGGGTTACAAGAGGCACGTGTGGTAGCACGAGCACCTCTTCCCACAGCACCCGTGGGGTGTGCCCTACTTTGCACATCCACAGGAGTGCTGAGAACAGGATTTTCTGTAATCACATCCATAAGGATGCTGGGGATGCCACCTGGCCGAACAGTAAATCGGCTAGAATGGATCCCTCCACCTGCAGGGAGAGACACGCTGCGAGCAGGGCAGCAGCCTCGGCCATGCTGCCTGCTGCAGTGGCGTCTCCCCCTGCGGCTGTGGACGCCGCGGGCTCGCTGGACAGATAAGTTCCTTACACTACCCCCCCCTTCAGGAGGGGCCTCACAACCCTCATGCCGGGGTTTCTCCAGGTAATCCTGGTGAAACTCCGACACAAGTTCTTCTGCATGTACGCGTTGGGCCGGCACCCAGCATCTCTCCTCCGGTCCAAAACCATTCCAATCAATGAGATATTGCAGAGAGTTACGCACCTTACGAGAGTCCAGGATCCTCTCAACTTCGTATTCGGGTGCTTCCTGCACCTCAACTGGCGGAGGGGGATTTAAAAGGGGAGCAGAGTCGGCAGCAGATTTTATTAAAGAGACATGGAAGGTGTCTACCCCCCAAGGAACTGGGAAGCTTGACTCTATAGGTTATTCTATTAATCTTTTCCGATATTGGGAACGGGCCGATAAATTTGGGTCCTAGCTTGGCTAAGGGTTGGCGGAGGGGAATATTGATGGTAGACACCCAAATCAGATCACCCGGTTGGCTACTGGCTCTCTAAGATTACTTTTGACCTGGTTCCAAACAGATCGAGAACGTTCTACCCAATCGTTAAGGACTGGAAGATCAGAGGGTGGACCTGACAGAGAGGACACTTTGGGACTCCGACCCCCGACACACATAAGCAGAGAGATCCTGGTGGAGTGCTCTGCGTTGTTATATGCCACCTCCGCAAAGGGGAGATAGTCAGCCCATCTCTCCTGGCAACCAGATACAAAGCTCCGGGGATATTGTTCCTACGATTAGTTGGTCCGTTCGGTCTGGCCCTTCGTCTCCGGGTGGAACCCTGACGAAAAGGAGATCTCGATGCCCAGTTGAGCACAGAACTCCCTCCAGAACCGAGACACAAACTGAACCCCACGGTCTGAAACATTGTTCTCCGGAGCCCCATGCAGGCGGAACACATGAAACACAAATAAATCAGCTAATTCCTTGGCTGAGGGTAACTTGGGTAGCGGTATGAAATGGGCTTGCCTACTGAAGCGATCTACCACTACCCAGATCACCATAAACCCTAAGGACCCCGGAAGGTCTGTGATGAAGTCAATGGATAAGTGGGTCCATGGAGCAGTAGGAATGGGCAGAGGAAGACTTACTCCGAGCACAAACTGGGCATGCACGAACATAGGATTCGACATGTGAGGCCACCAAACGTGTCTTTTTACTAAATCTAGGGATTTCCTAATACCTGGGTGGCCAGCAGTCTTAGAAGCATGTAGCTGTTGGATAACCTTCAGGTGAAGATGGAGGGGAACATACAGCTGCCCTTCAGGTTTTGCAGAGGGATAGTCGGTTTGGTGGGGGGCTTAGAGGTTCATCAGATTCTCTAATAACACTGGAGTCTGTAAGGCAGAAACATTGGGGGGACAAAATGGGGCTAGGGCACGGATCCAGAAGGGAAGCTGCCTGTGGAAAACAGCGGGACAAGGCATCAGCCTTCACCTTTTCTGAACCTGGCTTGTAGGTAATTTGGAAGTTGAACCTCATAAAAAACAGGGCCCAACGGGCTTGCAGGGTGTTGAGACGATTAGCTTCTTCAATATACTCCAGGTTTCTATGGTTCTATGATTGAACCATGGTTGATTCTATGGTTAGTATAGACAGTTATGGGATGTTCTGCCCCTTCCAGCCAATGCCTCCATTCCTCAAAAGCCCATTTTACTGCCAGAAGCTCCCGGTTGCCCACGTCATAATTGCTCTCCGCTGCAGGCAATGTACGGGAGAAGAAGGCACAGGGGTGCAATCTCTCCGGTTCTCCAGAGTACTGGGAGAAGACTGCTCCCACACCAATCTCCGAAGCATCCACTTCTATAATAAGTGGGAGAGTGGGTACTGGATGCACCAATGTGGGTGTACTGCAGAAAGCCCTTTTCAGCACTTTGAAGGCTTCGCAACACACTGAACGAGACGTTTCGTATAAACTTCCTATAAAAATTCGCAAAACTTAAAAAGCGCTGAAGGCCCTTGAGGTCAGTGGTTTGCGGCCAGTCTAGAACTGCTGAGTCCTTGGTTGGATCCATGGCCAACCGGTGATCTGACAGAATTTATCCTAAGAAAGCAACCTCATGTACCTCGAAGGCACATTTCTCCAATTTTGCTTAGAGGCAGTTTTTTCTGAGCTTCTGGAGGACATGGCGTACTTGTGCTCTGTGGAGGAGAAGATCAGAAGATCTCCATGGGTTCCCCCAGGTCAGGCATAGAAGATGGAAACTTTGCAGGTGGTGTGGCGCTGGAAGTATTCATCAGAGGTATAGGTTTCAACTGAGGAGGCGAACGACTCCTGGTTCTATGGAAGGCTTTTTCTAGACGGCATTCCCGAATCCTCCGGTCAACACAGATGGACTGCTGTATCCCAAGATCCAGGGTGGACAGAGAAGGGAGACCCAACAGCAGGTCTTTGACTTGATCGCTGAAACCTTGCCAGAAGTGATGGAGGAGAGCTGCATCTTCCCAACGGGTACTGGTGGCCCAGCGCCGAAATTCTGCTGCATATTCTTCCACGGGACGTCTCCCTTGAGTTAGGTATTCCAAGTTTATCTCCGCTGTTCGGGTCAGGTCTGGGTCATCATAAATCACCCCCATAACAGCAAAGAAGTCAGTGACAGAACTGAATGCAGGATCATCTGGAGGCAAATTGAATGCCCATCTCTGTGGCTCACCTTTTAGGAGGGAGATGACCACTCCAATATGTTGGCGTGTTGTCCCCGAGGCAATAGGGCGAAGTTGGAAGTACAGAAGACAGGAGTCCCGGAAGTTGGGGAAGTCCTGCCTGTTCCCTGAAAATTTCTCGGGTAATGGAATCTGAGGTTCCACTGGCACTGCTGGGCTGGATACATTTGGACCCGAGTCTTGCCCTGGGAGCGACCGTAATTCACCTGTCATTTCCAGGAGGCGCTCACGAACCTTCGTGGGGTGACCTTTGGGAGTCCCTAATGCAAGCTCCTGTAGGCCCCGCTGGATTTCCTCCATTAGGGATGGGTGGTGTGTGAGTGGGGAATTCAAACTAACTATGTCCAGCCCCGCAGCGAGGCAGCCGAGTGCCATGCCCCCGGGGGGTACAAGAGGCACGTGTGGTAGCGCGCTCACCTCTTCCCACAGCACCCCTGGAAAGTTCCCTACTTTGCACATCCACAGGAGTGCTGAGAACAGGACTTTCTCTGTTCACGTCCATAGGGATGCTGGGGATGCCGCCTGGCCCAACAGTAGTTCGGCTAGAACAGATCCCGCCTGCAGGGAGAGACACGCTGCAAGCAGGCAGCAGCCTCGGCCATGCTACTTGCTGCAGTGGCGTCTCCCCCTGCGGCTCTGATCCCCAGGGACGCCGCGGGCTTGCTGGACAGGTACCGTATTTTTCGGACCATAAGCCGCACTTTTTTTCCTCCTAAAGTGGGGGGAAAATCAGGGTGCGTCTTATGGTCCGAATGCAGAGGTACAGGGGCATTTTTTTTTCTTACCTGTGTCCCCGCCGGTCCCCGGCTGCGTCGATCTCTGCCTCTGTCTGTGTTCCAGCGTGCGGCACTTGTGCCCACCCACGAAGGCGGCGCTGATTGATTTGATGGATGCCGATCGGCGCCGCCTTCG